>NC_063342.1:22744577-22819403 GCF_021869965.1 Rhincodon typus
TTGATGCTGCTTGACCTGCTGTGTTCATCCAGCCCTGCACCTTGTTGTCTTGGATTCTCCAGCATCTGCAGTTCCTACTATCTTTGATTCTCATGAAGTTTATTCACTTCAGCATAGCCACAGGTCAGTTTGGTCAGGTGGGTCATACACCAGACAACACATCATTAGTGGGTCTGGACATGTTTTAACTTGTGAAATGCAGTGCCCCTCAAGGTCAAAAAACAAATATATTAAGGATATAATTTAACAGAAGACAAAAATGTGCTTTACTCACATTATAAGGAAAAACTGATGTATGCTGTATGAAAAAGAATGACAAAACTTTGAATAAAAAAATTGGAGATCAGTGTTTCAATGAATAGATAATCTTAATTTATGAAAAGATGCTAACAGGTCAGTTGTTCTGCACAGTTTACTTTGATAATTTGGTTTTGATATAAGTTTGCAGTGTGACTTTTCAGTAATTTTATAGATTGATACAGCATGGGGTAGGCCATTTAACCTTTCACTCAGGCAACTTGGCAAGAGGTGTGAGACCATTGGAAGTATTTTGACCTATTTAATGAAATGAGGGATGATACATTCCTAAATTGACTTTAAAATCTTTAACTTTTCTGTAATTAGCATAATAAAAGGTCCCAATGGATTGCTAGAGGTTGACATGGAAGCTATGACTTCACTTTCCCAGGAAAACATAGGTTAAGTTAGACTAAAGTCAAGTGTGTGCCTGTAGTTTGGGTGCTGCAGTGTCAAACTTAAGGAAACAAGCCCAGCTTTCCTATTTAAATAAAATGCAGACACAAGAAGCTGATTCAGAGTCCTTGACCTGCTGCATACATCGCTAAGGTTGCCATGTGCAAAGTTCAAAGGGAAAAGTTGCTTTTAAAGAGCTATAACTTGTTTTAAAAGATGGAGATGTTTTGATAGAGACAGAAAATCACCAAGTTGCTTCCTGTGTCATAGCTGAGATGTGATCTGCAGTACTTCGCAGATTCACTAGACTGGTTCCTGGGATGAAAAAAGGTCGAGTGGACTAGTCTAAATTTTAGAAGAGTTTAGAAGAACGAAAGGTCATCTAATTAAAACAAGTAAAATTTCAAATCCATTTGGCAGTTAGATACTGAGAGAATGTTGCCCCTGGCTAGGAAATTTAGAACACAGGATCACAGTCTAAGGGGTCAGCCATTTAGAACTGAAAAGAGTTGTGAATCTTTGCAATTCTATGCCTCAGACAGCTGTGGATGCACAGTCACTGAGGACATTAAAGATAGAGGTCAAAAGACTTTTAGGTACCGTTCATACTGAGGGAATGAAGGGATACTTTGTTTATGCAGATACTACAGCTTTTTCAGAATACAACTAGGAGAGTAGATAAAGGAGAACCAGTGGATTTTTTGGATTTTCAGAAAACCTTTGATAGTATCCCTCATAAGATGTTAGTAGGCAAAGTTAAAGCACATCGGACGGAGTAATACATTGGTATGTATGAATTAATTGGTTAATAGACTGAAAACAGAAAGTTGGAATAAAAGAGTCTTTTTCTGAGTGAAAGGCAGTGACTTGTAGGGTATCACAAGGATCAGCGCTTTGGCTATTTATGATCCAAATAAATGACCTGGAAGACGGAACCAGATGCAACATTTCCAAGTTTGCTAGCAACACAAAACGTTGTGATTTGTGAGTTGTGAGGAGGATATAAAAAGGTTTCAGGTTGATTTAGATGAGTTGAGTGAGTGGGCAAACACATTGCAGATGCAGTATGATGTGGTTAAATATGAAGTTTTATACTTCAGTGTGAAAAACAGAAATGCTGAGTATTATTTAAATGGTGATATTTGGGAAGTGTGGATGCATGAACATATCTGGGTGCCTTTGTACACTAGTCAAGAAAAGCAGACAGGCAGGTGCAGTGTACAATTTGGAAGGCAAATGGTATATTGGCCTTCATTGCAAGAGGATTGGAGTTCTGAGGTAGGGATATATTACTGTAATTATACAGCGCCTTAGTGAGAGTCTTAGTGAGATTATTGCATGCAGTTTTGGACTCCCTACCTAAGAAAGGATATACTTGCAATAGAGGAAGTGCAGCAGAGGTTCACTAGGCTAATAATGAGAATGGCAGAACTCTCGTATGAGGCAGGATTGATTCAACTGGGCTGTTATTCACTATTGTTTGGGAGAATGAGAGGAGAATCTGATTGAAGCATGTAAAATTTTAACAGAGCTGACAAGCTAGATGTAGGGAGGATGTTTTCCCTGGGTGGGGAGTCTAGAACCAGGGACACAATCTCAGCATACTGAGTAGACCATTTAGGACTGAAATGAGAACAAGTTCTACACTCAATAGAGAGTGAACTTGTGGAATTCTATAACACAGAAGGCTATAGAGACCAAGATGCTGAAAATATTCAGGAAAGAGATATTTTTTAGATGCTAAAGATATCAGGTGTTTGGGGAGAAAGTGGGAATATGGCATTGAGCTAGAGGATCAGCCATGATCATTTTGAGCGGTGGAGCAAGCTCAAAAAGCTAGATGATCTACTCCTGCTCCTATTTTCTTTGTTTCCATGTTTACCCAGTCTATAGTTTTCTGTAGTTTCCTTTTGTCCTCTTCACAACTTACTTTCTCACCTATCTTTGTATCATCAACAACTTCAGTTTCCACTCCTTCACGTAAGTCATTTATATAAATTGTAATCAGTTGAGGTTCCAGCTCAATGATTCCAATGATTCCTGTGGTACACCACCCTTTACATTTTGCCAACCTGAAAATGACTAGTTTATGCATAGACCCTGCTTCTTGTTTCCCAGCCAACGTTCTATCCATGCCCAAATGCTACCTCCTACACCATGAGCTTTCCCCAATAATCTTTTATGCGGCCTTCTGGAAATCTAAGTATGGTACATTTATCAATTCCCCTTTATCCACAGCACATGTTACATTCTCAAAGAACTACAACACATGAAATGCCCAGCATCCCCTATGGCTACACCATCTTCAAAAGTCCTGTCTGTACCTGAATGAGCACTGTCATTTTGAAACTGCCCTGCTCGGCCAAGGTCAGTGTCTGAAGATATCAGAGAAAGGGAGGATGGCACTGTGATTCTCTGATGTGATCTGGAAGTCCTGGTGGATGGCATAGTCTGGAAGAGAGGTGTCTGGTTTTCAGATGATCAGCAGAGGAGGCCATGACATAAGACCCTCCAACAATTGGTCAAGCATGATTTTTCTTTCACAAAACTATATTGATTCTGCCTGATTACCTTGAATGAATCCAATTGGCCTGTTAAAACTTATTTAATAATAGCTTCTAACATTTTCACTACGACAGATGTTAAGCTAGCTAGTCTGTCATTTCCTACTTTATGTCTGGCTCCCTTTTCGAATAAAGGACAACTTTAACTATCTTTCAATATAATGATATAATGATACCACCCCTGAATCAAGAGAGGTGTAGAAAATCTATCATCAATTATCAACTGAGTGTATCAATTATTTCAGTAGCCATTTTTATTAAGACCCTAGGATGGAGATCATCAGGACATGGATGCTTGTCAGCCCAAAGCTTAAATCTCCTGAGATCCTTCCCTCCATTCCATTTTTATCACTGCTCTGGGATATTACTTCTATCTTCTATAGTGAAAATTGATGCAGAATTCTTGTTGAATTCAACTATCATTTCCTTATGCTCCATTATTATTTCTCTAATCTCACTTCTTCAAGAATGAACACTCTATTAACTTGTTAAATAAAAGCAAAATATGATGGATACTGGTAATCTGAAACAAACACAGAGAATGTTGGAGAAAATCAGTAGGTCTGGCAGCATTTGTGAAGATTGGGAGAGAATCAGAGGTAATGTTTCGAATCTGATATGACTCTTCTTCAGAATTGACGTGGAGACAGACAGGTAGTTGCATGATTTGCTGCTGTGTTGCAGCTCCTGGGTGATGAGGGCCATTGTGTCCCTGATACCTACCTGTTGCTGCTGCTCCTCCTGTGCATTTGTTTGATGCTCCTGCTTGTTAACATCACAGGGTCATCTCCTGCCAGGAGCTGAGCTGGTGCCTGATCTCCATCAATTCTCAGTGTGTCAGCAGCCCAGGGCCATTTCTTTCTTTCTTCACTGATGGCCATTCCTCTAGACTCTGGTGATGGCATTGAGCCGGATGGTGACCTCAGATGAGGCTGGCAGAGTCTCACTGCATGGCCTCTTTGTCTGATCATCTGGGAAACAGACAGCTCTCTTCATTCACTGAGACCTCCAGATCCCTGTCAGAAAATTACGGTGCCATCCTCCACTTCCTTGATTTCTTCAGACTGTCCTTGACCGAGCAGGGCAGCTTCAGAATGACAGTGCCCATCCAGGTACACAGCAGCCTTTTAAAGATGGTGTAGCCATAGGTGATGCTAGAGTTTCGGCACATGCCTGCTGAGCCGTGAATTGTTTCGGGAATGGCACGTACTTGGATGGGATAGAAATTGGATGTAAGAGACAGCATGGGGCATGATACATAATTAAAGTGGCAGTTTAATAAGATAAGGCAAGAAAGCGCACTAGTCCACTTGGCAACAAAAACCCTTCAAGAACTTTGATGCTACTTGGACTTAGCCAAAAACATATTGGATTCATCCCATAATGCTGATTGTCGTTTGAAGAGTTTTGTAAACGTTTTGGAAGTTAAAATTTGCCAAGGAGGGCAAAAGTACACAATCCTACTTGTGTAAGGGAATAATAGCTGCAGTGTCTCATGGGATGCAGAATCAATATTGAGTAAAGGCAGCAGAGATGGAAAGTTGGACACAGACGGAAGAAAAGGAGAAAGACTTTCAATAAAATCTAGAACCGCTTTCTGTATTTAGGGAACACATCTCCCTGCTCCCTACTCACTCAGCCAATGTGCTGAATGCATGAGTTTTACCAAAGAGGTGTTGACTAAGCTGTGCCACTGTCTGCAACAGCACAGTGTGACCAGTGGCTGCCACTATGTGCAGGGCCTGAAGATCCAACCAAGTGGCAGCAGATTACATTAACAACATCTTACCTTCCATCTCTCTTTCAGGGAGGTGACAGCGGTTCTATGTATGAGAAGGGTATTCACAATCTTCTCACTGGCTGGAAGAGTGACCACATGGATTTGTGGATCCCCGTGTTAATAGGGAAATGTTTTGCGATGCAAGAGCCAGCATTGCATAGTGCCCAGTTGGTGTGCAGCTATGATCAGAAGATTGTGATTGGAAATTCCTGCTAACCTGACAGTACCCTCTACAAATTTGTCCTGTGTCAGATGGTCATATCTGCCAAAGATCTCCATGAAGATTCATAGATTGGATGCCAGATGAGAAGAACGACTTACTTCATACATGGGTTATGACTCCCCTCTGCCACCCAGCCACACAGTTTGCCTGTAATGAAAGATGCAAAGCAGAAGATTGTGGTGTAGTGATAATGTCACTTGACTAGTAATCCAAAGACCTAGACTAATTTGTGGGAGCATGGGTTCAAATCTTACCACAGCTGCTGGTGAAATTTAAATTCAATTAATAAATCCAGAGTTTAGAGCTTGTCTCGGTGACCATGAAACTTTCACCAATTGTTGTAAAACCCCATCTAGTTTCCTAATATCCTTTAGGGATGACACCTGCCATAGTTGACCTCCAGTGATTCCTTTAAAGACAGTTTTAAAAATTTTTGATTGTGGACTGAAATAGAAAAATGACTGGGTTAAAAGCCAAGGATTGCTGCATTTGTTAAAAGCAAGTAACCTGACACTGCAAGTGCTGTTTGGTGGTGAGCTTCTTGAATGTTGCTGAAGCTGCATTCATCCCGATAAGAATATTGCATCACACTCCTGAAATGTGCTTTGAAAATGGTGTACAGGCAACGAACAGACAGGCAGTGTTATTTGCTTCAGAATTCCTAGCCTCTGACCTGTCCTTGCTGTTTGATTCCATAAACCTCTAAAGTCTTTTCCATTGGCAATACTTGAGTTGTTAACTGTTCGCATGAGATTGAGTGACAGATTGGCTGGCCAGGCAGAAACTCATGGGTATCTGAAAGCAGACATATAAAAGTCGAAGGTTAGCATGAGGGAATAGGGGTTTGGGGTGGGAAACGACTCAGCACATTGTTTCCAATGTGGGATGAGGGTGAAGTGGAATTTGAGAAGGGATAGGTTTTCAGGGTCACTGGATGCAATAGCCTCAGTCCCAGCTGCTCAACAACATAGGAAACCATCTCCTCCAGAAAGCTCAGGTAAAGCAGGGAATGCCTATTCACCACCAGTTCTCTAGTGCTTCTTATGGTTATAGGCCAACCCATCATGCAAGACAGAGGAAAGAATGTCAGTGATTATGTTGCAATATGTTTGTTTGATGTATCTGCTACGTCTGAACAGCTGAGTGAATGTAGAAGCACTGTTATGTAGGTGTGGGGCTGGCAGCAACCTATGATGAATTTATGTCTCTGAATATCAGGCAGTGATTGAGGTATGACCAGTTGAGATAAGAGATATTGTTTGGCAATGCATCCACTGACCCTGACCACCTCTATGAGGTCATTGAGCTTTTTCATGGACTTCAGTCAAGTCTGCAGGGTCAGATTGGGAATTGAATCACTTAACTACATGCTCCCATTTCATTCTCAGTCTATGCCTTGACAGTTTCTTGGATCCCAGCGGAAACCTGGTTTTTTTTTATTAACGGGATGAAGGCTTTGCTGGCTGGGCAGCATTTACTGCTCATCCCTAATTGCCCAGAGGGCAGTTCAGAGTCAATCAATTTCTCCTCCTTTCCACCTCTAGCCCGAAGGCCTGGAGTTCTGCATCCAAAGACCTGGGTGCTCTGTCTCTTGCCTGTTATTCCATTTTTTTTTGTCTGAAACTCTCCTGAGACTATGGCAGTACTCAATATTAGGTATAATTCTTCACCATTGCTCATTGTTTTGGTTATATGATTCTACATGCTACTGGCTTTTTAATTGCTGCACTGCTTTAGTTGCATTTGTTGAGCTTCTAGCCAACTAAGACTCCTAGATCTCTTTCAGCTTCATATACTTCGTAATCTTTGATGTAGGCTCGCACCCACAGCACACCCACAGCACTACCCTGTCATTTATTCTTTAAGGTGTTGATCAAATTGCTGTGTTCTTCAAACAGTTTTTGTTAAAGTCTTAAATTGCACGAAACTACAAATTAGAGCTAGTAATAATAGTGAATGACTGGTTAATGTATTTGAATAACACTATTGCATGGTGTTAACCATTTAAAACAAACCAATTATTATCTGCATAAAACTGCAGACAGGAATGCTATATGAACATATTAATTATTCACCCATTATTAACATCAACAGTAACTTTTAGTTGATATTGCTCTTCAGAGGCTGTCAAAAGAGTTCATTTCCATGTTCTCAAAATAGAGGTCATTACAGAGGTCATTAAGGAATGAAAGCAAAAAAACTGGTTTGTAAGAACATGTTTCAGGGAGACAAATTTCATGGTCAGGTGGACATGATGGATTGCCTGCAGTTGGTCGTTGTATTCTGTTATATTTTGTATGGTACAGTGCACAATACACGTTCACAACATTTTATCATTACCTCTCGGTGGGTTCACAGCAGATGGAATAAAATCTGCACTGAAGGAAGGCCTAATCTAATATCTGGTGAGGGTATACTGGGCAGCTTAACTTCAAATATAATCAAGAAATGGACCAACAACAGGTCTCTGTTTATATAGTGCCTCTAAATGTAATGAAACACCCCAATGTAAAGTACTACTAACAACAATTTAAAGCAAAATCTGACTCCAAACTACATAAAGAGAAATTAAGGCAACAAAGTCTTAAAGAACACTTTAAAAGAGGAAAGAGAACTGGAGAGGTGAAGAGGTTTACGTCAAGAGTTCTAGTGCTTTGGACCTAGGCAGTTGATGGAATAACTATCAATGGTAAAATAATTCCAATCAAGGATGTTGACGAGTACAGATATTATGACCACAGATATTTTTGGAGGTTCTGGGACCAGAGCAGATTACAGAGAGAGGAATGTGCAAGCCCATGAATAGACTGGAAGGCAATGCTGAAAATGTTACAATTGTATAACCAGGAGAAAGTGAGCACAGAAGTGTTGGGTGAATGGCTCGTGGTGGGGACAAGAACAAGGGCAGTGGAGTTTGAATGGCCTCAAATTTATAGAAGCTAGAGGTCTTGTCATTTGTCTTCACATGATGGTGACAGATGATAAGCGTTAGCTGAAAGTATTGATTTGGATAATCACGAACTAATAGAATCAATGGAACACTTTTTTTCTAGTTAGAAGAATTATGTGGAGAGCTCAAGACGGCTGCTTGGATATCATCAATAATTTTCAGTGTTTTGGTGAATCCAACAACGTAACAACTTAAAATATATTCACTATTCCACACACCATTATTCAATTCAGTTGTAAAAATGCTGAACAGTTTGTCCTGCTGAACAATACTTCAGTGATTTGTTTGATCTATCTGTGTACTGAAATTTGGCTTAGATTGCAGATGGGTCCTATGGAGACAAGAAAACATTGTGCAGTATTGACCTTACCTGTTACTGATAGTGCTTTCACTGTAATTGAGGATAAACGCAGGTCTGTTTGCATTAGATGGCACAGCTCTACATAGCTACCTCCCAACTAAACCTTAGCCTCCAAGTACAGTGCTCCTCAAACATTCCAGGTAGCTCTGCCTGTGTCTGCTAAGATGAGCTTGAGGTTATGAAGGATGTAAGCATGCACATATGTTCCAATGTGACTTTCCTATCTGTTTCATCTAGCAAATCAAGAAATGGATTACACACAAACGCAAGTCTTTTAAAAAGTGCAAACAATTGCAAATTAACAATTTGTAAGAATCCAGATTTAAGAAATCTCATCTCATCCACATCTGATTAGCAGTTGCCATTTTGCTCTTGTTTCATTAGAAATGCTGTGAACGTCTAAATGGTTAACAGAGGGTGGTTTGCCTGTGGAATGAATTTCTGTGGAAGTGGTGGATGTGTGTACAATTACAACGTTTCAAAGACATTTGGATAAGTACATGAATAGGAAAGGTTTGAAGGGATATGGGCCAGGGGCTGGCATTAGTTTAGTTTGGGATTATGTTCAGCATGGACTGGTTGGACCGAAGGGTCTGTTTCTGTGCTGTATGAATCTGTAACCTGTAATATAAATACTGCAATCTTGCACATTCGTCTATGTGGGTTATGACTTCAGGGTAACAGCAGGAATCTTTAATGGACAACAGGTACCACTATATTATTGGTGCACTGCTGGAGCAAGGAGCTGGTGACTTCATCAGTATCCCAAATTCACCACCCTGCTCATCTATTATACTTGAGTAAATCCATTTCAATCAACTGGAATATTTACACTTATGACCTTAAACAACCCATCCAATTTATTTCATCATTATTAAGTGTGAATTTGTTAACAACTTGTGAAACTCAGCCAAGAAAACATTGGGCACACAGCAAGTTAATGGACAATGTAGTATCCAAGGAAAGTAATGGGGCCAACATATTATTACTGTAGATCAGGTGACACACTTAAACATGGAAGTTAATGCTTAGGAGCTGAAAAATATTAAAATCGTAGTACTCATCAGTATTTAGTTTAAGGATACATTTCATGTGATTAATCACAATTCTGCTCAAAAACAACCAGAATAAAGGGGCAACTTTAACACAAAATGCAATAAATATACATTTTGTGCCTTTGTGTCAGAAAGTATGTCAGCTTTCCTTGCATGTAAAAAGCCTAAAGATATTTTGCTGAATTTAATCACACTGCTATGTACAAGACAATTTCATGGACCTTAGCACAGCAGTGTCATTTTAAGCAGCACGCCCAACAATCTGTGTTTTTGAAACAGTTTATTTTTGTAAGGTAATTGTAATGAAACCATCCTGTTTTCATACATAGAGTTTTATCATCAAGCTATATAGGCTGGCAATAGACAATATGGAACAGAATAATGGCAAGAGTGCAATTTAAAGAGTCTAACTTGCTCAAGGTTATTTTCGTTTCAGAACCTGAAGGACATGACTTGAAGATAAAGTGTGATACGTTTATTGCCACCCAGCTATATAAATTTAAAACATTGAAACTGAGCAATAACTGATTCTCCCTTCTATGTGAAAGTTAGTGCAACCACCTTGAATAGCTAAATGAGTTCAACACACAAGCACTTAACATTAGAGAATAAACATAGTTTCATGTTTATGCAATATGGAGAAGAAGCTTATATATTGAGAATGTAGTGTTTTTCATACATATGCATATAATCTATAAATACTCTAGAGTTTGAAAGAGTGTACATTTTCAGCAGGGAGACAATCCTCAGTACAGACCTAAAATGAGTGGAGTTCATAAAAGAAGTTGCCTGACTGAAACTACAGCTGATTAATTCCAGCTGTTGTATCGCATCTTACAAGAGCCATCACTGAACATCAGTCCTCCAGCATATCGAATGCTCAAATAAAATGCATCCTCAATATAAAATAGTGGTTTATGCTCATTGCATAAGGCAACAGAAGGCCTTAATATATTTTATCAATCAGTACTTCCCAAACTGCATTCTGGTTAAAAAGTTTTGCACAAAACACAACTGTCTTCAAATGCTTTTAATTCACTCGCAGGATGTGGATGTTGTTGATAATGCCAGTATTTATTGCTCACCTCCAACTACCCTTGAGAAGATGGAAATGAGCTGCCTTCTTTAATATAATTGAGTGCCATTGCAGAGAACAATTAAGAGTCAACCTCATAGCTGTGGGTCGGAAGTTATGTATAGGCCAGAGCAGGTAAGGCTGGCAGAGCAGTAGTGAAGCAGATGAGGTTTTAACAACAGTCTGATAGTTTTATTCTCCCTGTTACTATTAGTAGATACTCATGCCACATATATTTAATTAATTGAACTTAAATTCCCAAAGTGCCATGGCAGATTTAAACTGCCTCCAGATTATTAGGCTGGTCCTTTCCCGGGCTAGTCCAGTAACCAATATGCGGTTATACCTACCTGCAAGAGACAGAAACTTTTCAACATGCAAGTATAATCAATTAGATGTTGTGTAGGCAAATGCATCTATTCTGCACACAGTATGATCTCCCAAACTAGAATAAGTGAATGAATGAACATTTTGTCTGAGCTGTGGAAGGAATGTTTTCTATGACACTAAACAAAATTCCTTGTTTTTCAAATGAGACCATGAGATCTTAAACATTCACATGAAAATAGTGAGCCTTGGATTGGAATGAAGGATAGCACCTTCAACAATACAGCAGTCCTTTCATTATGGTGCTCGAAAGCACTGAACCTGTAAACTGCTGATTCAGAGGTGTTAACAGCTGAGTGAAGCTGACTCTTCATAAGTATTGTCTTCTCTTTCAAAAAGGTCAGGCTGCATTTTAATTCCATGCAGGTGGATGTGCTTCGAATGTGTAAAAATCTTGACTGTAATTCTGTAGACCAATGCACACCTTCCCCACCAAATCAGTAAAGCAGAAACAGAAAGTTACAAAGAATTATATGAAAACATGGCCTTAGATGGTTGGGAGTTTTGAAAAAGGATCCAGCACTGCTAAAACTGACTGAATTAAGGTGGTTCAGAAAAAGCTCCCATTATGATGAAATGTATTGCACTTCTTACTTTTGCCAATACTAAATGATACAGTAACACTCTCATCACAGAAATGTAATTTTTCTGTGTCCACAGATAATAGCATTCAGCGCCTTTAGAAAATAAGAAAGAAAAAATTAGATGGCGTCACTTATGCGGATACTGACAATGAAGTGTCATTGGATGGTGTTATAGTTCACTCAGGGAGTCCCAGTTGCTGTGGCAACGTGCACTTCCCTATGTTTTTGTAGTCTGGAGCTACCAGACTTAAACAATCTTTCTATCTCTTTCCAGAGATTTCTCCCAATCTTGTCATTAGCATTTCTTGGAAGGATTTGCAAGTTAATATTGAACCCGCTTTGCTGTGCTACGAACACATCTTCTTTGACCATCAAGCTCTGGAGTGAGTCTTGAATTTAGAGGTTCTGGCACAGCGGCAGGAACACTGCCCGTGCACCATCTCACACGGAAACAAATATTTAATCCAATGAGATGTAGGATTAGCTTTTGGTCAGTGTGACCTATTTATAAGAGTTGGGAACAAGTGGCATTAGGATGAAATGACTTTAAAAAAAGGTGAGGATGAGATTTGTGGAGATTGAGAACTAAAGAGCCCAACGTAAAATAGAAAAATGTAGAATAAACAGCTTAAGTAGAGATAATCGGAAGAAAAAGAGTTAACAAGGTAAGGATAGGAAAAGAAATGAAGGAGGGGGTGGGGAAAGAGAGAAATTAGGGCTGAAAATTAGAGAAATTGTTGAAGCAACAGTGACAGAGAGAGAACCAAGGAAGAGTCTCAGAGATGACAGCCAGGAACTGCAAAACATCAGGAGGACAGGGAACACCAAATTGGAGGAGAGAAAGCAAGAGTGAAAACAGGCCAACGTGACAGTCTGCAGATGCTGGAAATCTGAAATTAAAACAGAAGGCGTTGGAGAAGCTCAGCAGACCCTGCAGCATCTGTGGAGAGAGAAACAGAGTCAACGCTTCGAGTCCAATGTGACTCTCCTTGAGTTAAAGCAGAAAAAGGTGATGGAAGGACAAAACGCTGGAGGAAAGGTACAACCTATTCCTGCAGTAGCCAAACGGATCCATCAAATCAGCAGGTCAACAGAAGAAAAAACAGGAGGAAAACAGTTTACTAGATGAAAAATAAAACGATTTTAAAAGAAGCAGATTAGACTCTGAAACTATAAGGTAAGAATAAGGCGGTGCAAGGGATGGGGGGAGGGTTTGCAATCAGCATAAACTCCAGAGGCGAATCATTCCTCCCGGGTTACAAAAGGAAGAGACCAACACCGCTCCCGCCTTCTGGAAATCTGAGAAGTTTGAAAGATGAAATCAGCAGTGGGCTTTTCTTTCTGCGGCTCAGTGAGTGTGTGTGTGTGTGTGCGCGCACAGCGCTCCAGCGGCTGAAACACTCCACTCCCAACCTCCCCCCCAACCCAAATCCTACCAGAACATTACAGCGCCGCATCTGTTCCTGTAGCAATCGGGGAATCGAACCGGGGAGGGACGGGGGGTACGTCTTTTTTTTAATGATTTCCCCCGGGGAGGTGGTCAGCACCAGTGAATAATTGCTGACATCGAACGGAGGCCCGAATAGGCTGAAGAGAGGGGAGAGAAGGATATCTGGAGGTGCACCAGAAAATATGCAAAAAGTAATAATGCAAAAAGTTGCAGTTAGGTCGATTGAATGGAAAGTTCAAACTGCCCCGGCTCACAGGAAATACTCCAGCGCTGACGGACTGAAGATCTGCGCTTGACATGAGCCGAGAAACAACCGCCTCGGATGTAAACATTGTGGGAAAACAAAGCAAAGAAAGAGAGGAATTTGGTTGACGGAATAACATTTTTTTTTGTGTGTGTGTTCGCTTTGTTCAATGACTGGAGTGGAAAGTAACTGGAAAGTTGGCTCCAAGGTTGCATTGTTGATTGCAATGCTGCATTAGTGAGTGGCCGGAGGGAGCTCATTGACTTGGGTCTGTCAGTGCCGACCTCCCGGGAGAGGCACCCTCTGCCCATCAGCAGCCCGGAGCAATGCCAGCCCCTGCCGGGGACAGCTTGGACAATCCCGACCTGGGAGATCTGCACATTTCCACCTCGGATCTTCACCTTCCCCTTCCCGTCGCCCGCGTTTCCCGAGAGGCGATCCGGAATTTCCACCACACCAAGCGGGTTGGAAGTTACCTGATTGGGAGGAAGTTAGGAGAGGGATCTTTCGCCAAAGTTAGGGAAGGGTTGCACGTCCTGACCGGGGAAAAGGTAAGTTTCCCCCCGCGGCTCGCTTCTACTTTTGAATTTTACGTTCACGTGGATCCTTGCGTGTCAATTGGTTGGAATACTGTAACGTTTGTATTTCCCAAAACAAAAGTGTGTTGTGAATACTTTCACACATACAGGCAGGATCGCTGCAAACTCCGGTGTTTTCAGATGCAATGACAATGATGATGCCTTTCAATAATCCCCCCCGTTCCACATTGCGTTGGAAATGCATACCAGGCATCTGGGTGGAAGGCGGTAAATTCAATATTTCTGGTGGATACCACTGGTCAGGAGTCTCCTAATCTCTAGTAGACACCCTTGGACCAAAGTTAATGTGAACTTGTGATGGATGCTGGTCAGAGGCTTGTTTCCATTCCAGGAAGAACTACTCTCAGTGGGTCTTCCCCTTTGAGTTACACATTTGGCCAGCAGTCTATCAAATAGTGGAGACCCTTAGTCACTGTGTGTTAACCTGTCATGGTCACAATAGAGAGCCCCTCTGTCGAAGGTGGGTTGATCATAGAATCCCTACAGTGTGGAAACAGGCCCTTCAGCCCAACAAATCCACACCGACCCTTGGAGCATCCCATCCCCTCCCCCCCATAACCCACCTAATCTACACATCCCTGAACACTTTGGGCAATTTAGCATGGCCAATCCACCTACCCTGCGCATCTTTGGACTGTGGGAGGAAACCGGAGCACAGAGGAAACCCACGCAGACACGGGGAGAATGTGCAAACTCCACACAGACAGTCGCCTGAGAATGGAATCGAACCCAGGTTCCTGGCACTGTGAGGCAGCAGTGCTAACCACAGAGCCACCCACCATGCTGCCCTCAAATAATCTATGAAGAAAATCCATATCTGCAGCTGTGATTGAGAACCCATGGTCAGAGAGGTGTGGTTAACTGTGACTTCTATCGTTGTTCAGAGTGTGTAAACATCTGACAGAACCCTTGGCCAGAAGTGTGTTAGCTTATTCCTTTAGCGTTTGAGTTAATGTGCTTCCAGTGACAACACGTTTCCAACATTTATTTTAATTTCAAATCTCCCACTCCCCAAATCCCTGCTGACCTCATAAAGGTCTGGTTGATGAATTTTGCTATTCTCACAGCAGTTGGCAGCACAAAGTGCTGAGATAATGTACTTCACTACATCCTTCTGGCCTGATGATACTACATCCTGACTCCCAAGGGTATGACCCACCATGGCGCTGAAAGCCATCAAATCTTGTCCAGTGGGTCGTCAATGTAATACTGAGCTTGCATTTTGAGAAAATTTTCAGCTTTGGACCTGCTTTCTGTTGAAAGGAAAATGCTATTTGTGGGACTGGACTTTAAAATCTCCCCATCTTTAAGGCAAAACCAGTTTAAACAAAACAGACTGAGAAATTAAATTGAAAATGCTGCAAATACTCAGCTCATCAGGTGGCATCTGTGGAGAGAGAAATCAACTTAACATTTCAAGTCAGTGACTTTTGATCAGGAAAATGTTGAGCTTGAATGACAATTAACAATCAATACAAATATTGATTCCACCCATTATTGCAGCCGTGGTACCTAATTTCCATTATCCTATCTTCATGTAATTAACACTAAGAGATGATTGAAATGCTAATAGATTGGATAAAATTAACTAAAGTGAAAGGGCAGTTGACACTGTTTCAATAAGTTTTCTGTCTTGTTTTTAGCAGAGCCTGCACTGAATGAAATTCAAAACAATATTTGTGAGTTTGTATTCCAATACATGCTGATTGCACACTCATCTTCCTTTATGAATTCTGTTTGTTTTAACTTAAAACAAAGAATACCAACGATTATTTGGGCTGCTCAGACCCTTTTTACAAATCCAGTTAATTCAATGCCATTTCATCTTGTCCTTTCATTTGGGGCATATAAAATTCTGTATATTTTTAGTTGAAGTCTAGACTAGCGAGAGTTGTAATAACAGTGTTCAATTCAAAATGTTCATTTTGTGCAAAATCCAAAGAATTATTCAATTTAAACTAAAAACCTCTACTCAGCTAACATCACCCTGATTACCCTGGTGATCTTCAAAAGACTTTTTAGTCAGCTTGGTGCTGGAAGGGGGGTGTCAAATCAATATGGGAAGTGATCCCTGCAGTCTAAGTGCATGTCTGTAAAGTAGCAGACTACAGGTATTCTGTAGAATGCACGATCACAAGACTGTAAGATGGTCTAATCTCATGCTTCTGATGAAGGAGGATAGCACAGGATACAATCGATTGTGGAGGAAAGAAAATAGATAGGGATACTTATCCATTAAAATAGAAAACATGCAGCAGCCTTTGTTTCAGTCATTTTTTAGAATTCATTCAGGGAATGTGGGTATCATTTATTGCCCTTCCCTAGTTGCCCTTGAGAAGGTGATAGTGAACTGTCTTCTGGAACTGTTGCAGTCATTTGGTGTATGTGCACCTACAATGCTGTTAGGGATGCACGTCAAGGACTTTAATGTAGCAACAGTGAAGGAACAATATATTTCCAAGTAAGGTTGCTAGTGTCTCGAAGGAGAACTTGCAGGTGGAAGGTGCTGCCAAAGGTATTTTGGTGAATTTCTGCAGTGCATCTGGTAGATGATACACTGTGTTGCTACTAAGCATCAGTGATGGGGGAAATGAATGTTTGAGGATGTGATGCCAAATGAGCAGGCAGCATTTTCCTGGATGATGCCAAGCTCTTTGAATGTGGTTGGAGCTGCATTCATTTAGGCAAGTGGGAAAATAGTATCACACCCCTGACCTGAGCTTTATAGGTGATGAGCAGGCTTTGGGGAATTAGGACATGAGATACTCATGGCAGGTTTCCTAGCCTCTGACTTGCTCTTGTTTCAAGAATATTTATATGGCAAGTCAGTTCAGTTTCTGGCTAATGAATGGAGTCTGATGAAGACTTGCCATTGCTGTTCCTCTTCCCTCCCCCTCTCAATCTTCTGCCCAAATCACTTGTGATGAATTAATCACCAGATGAATTCCTGTTTTACCTGTCACACTGACATGTGAGTATCAGAGTTAGTGTATGCCTCTAATGAGCTCTGAGACAGTACACGGTCAGAGTGAGTGACTTCCTTTGAGGAATAGATTTTACCCTCTAGCATCATCCCCTGTCAGACACTTGAAGGGACTGCGAGAGTGTGAAGACATGAATTAGACCTGTCAAGGTAAGAAGAATCTTGTTTTAATAATATTTCCCTCTTTGCTAGCATCATGTCAACATGAGTGAGAGCCATGTGGCTGTGTGATATTTAATTCTGTTACATGTCGCCGAGAGTCCTCATGACCCCAGTTCCAATGGCTAAGCATATCACAATCTGCTGACATCCAAGACCTTCTCTGTGGTTGTCAGTTGGATGATTGATGTAGGATCATCTCTGAATCTTCCTGGCATCCTGATAGAAGAGATCAAGAAACTATAGGTCAGTTTGTTTAATCTCTGTCATTGGAAAATGCTGGGATCTGTTATTAAGGAAGTACGAGTTGGAAATTTCAAAAATAATAATATAATCAAGCAGAGTCAACATAGTTTTATGAAAGGGAATTCATGTTTTACCAACTTCTTTTGAGGATGTAACAAGCAGCCTGTGATACCAGTAGATGTATTGTCCAGTAGAGGTAGTTTGTTCACTTGGGCAGGAAGACTAGTAAAGCAGGATATTGTTTAAATGGAGAGAAACTGTAAAATGCTGGGTTCAAAGGGATCTGAGTGCTCCATGTATGATTTTCTTTCTGACAGTCTAAGGTCCACATGTCCTTTTGAGCTGGAGAATCTTTAATCTCTTTGATTTCCTTTGCAGAGTATGTCTTCTCTGCTGAAGCAGGCTGTCTCTTCTTTGAAGAATCTTGAATTGTTGGACTTTGGTCATCCCTTTTCATTGGTGGCCCGTAGATTTATGCTGAAGGGCGTAAAGTGTTTACTTTAGTATGTTGATTGAAACAAAGTCACAATGCAGGTACAACAAATAATTCAGAATTAAATGGAATGATGGCCTTTCTAGCAAGGGGGATGGAATATAATAGTAAGGACATCTTCCTACACTGTACAGGGAGTTGGTGAGTTTGTACTTGGAATATTTTGCACTTTTTATTTAAGGAGGGATGTTCTTGCACTGAAGGCAATTCAGAGAATGTTCGCTGTATTGATTCCAAGGATGAAGCAATTGTCTAGTTTAATTTGTACAGAAGAATGAGAGGTGATCTTATTAACATATAAGATACTGAAAGAGCTTGACAGGGTAGATACTGAGAAGATATTTCCTTTCATGTGGGAAACTAGAACTAGGGAGCAAAACATCAGAATAAGGCGTCTTTCATTTAAGACTGAGATGAGGAAGAATTTCTTCTCTTAGTAAGTCGTTAATCTTTGGAACTGTTTTTCATAAGGAACAGCAGAAATTGGATCATTGAATATATTCATGCCTGAGTTAGACAGATTTTTGATCTACAAGGGAGTCAAGGGTTCTAGGGACAGGCAGAAAGTGGAACTAAAGGCATAATCAGATTAGCAATGATCTTACTGAATGGTAGAGCAAACTTAAGAGGCCAGATGGTCTACTGCTTTTCCTATTTCTTTTGTTCTTATTTCCTTATGAAAATAATGGTATGCATTGAATGAAAGATGAAAAGCATTGAAGATGGTTATGAGGGGGAAACATAACTGGTTAAAGATCAGGCTGAGATTCAGTGATGGTTGGATAGATAGGATGTGAGGAAGTGCACAGAGTTCAATGTTGAATCTGGGTGTCAGGACTTCTGGAGTTGGCAAGAAAAACCAAAGGTGAAGGGTTTGGCGTGATACAAATATCAAGATATAGCTGAATAGGTCACTGTTCTCACAGTTTCTGCTCTGATTAATCATTAGACCACTCTTGGCATGGAATCCGATAGTGTAACAACACTCTTCTGCTGTTGACCAACCTTCAACCATCACTTACTTGGTTTCACTCACAAGTTTCAGTCATTTATCAATCAAAAGCATTTCCCTAAGACCACCAGCTTGTTTGTCCAAAGTAGTGTGTTCAAACATGCAAGTTACATTTTAAAATTACTCATGGCACTGTACTTCTAAGGTTGATTGAGTTGCTGCACCTTTAAAATTCACTCAGAGTACTACATTTTCAAAGTTGGCACACTCTCCTTTGAACAAGTGTTTGTATGGGTTTGTTGTACACTCACTCAAGATATAATTTGATGCATGTTGGCAACTAGATACAGGTTACATGTATAGCATAGATATTGTTAGCGAGACTTTGAAAGCTTAAAGTTACTCTTTTGTGATCCTAAGCTGTTCTGCGAACAAGTCTGTATGACATCATTGTAGTGGGTGGTACTTATTACAATCTTCAGTATTAATGCCTTCAGACATACACAACTCTCACCAGGTTGCTTTGTCCATTACTGATATTGTACAGTAGTGTAAATAATTACATTTACTACTACTCCATCCCCCACAAGTTTTGGACTTTACAAATTAAGGAGATTTGGCTCTTCTCCCAGATTCATGCAAGATGGTGCCGACACCTGAGGACTCCTTGCAAGCTCCTACAGCAGATTTAACTCTAACATTTCCTCTAACCATTCTACAGTTTTAAACTTTAAACTTATGACCTCAGGTTAGAAAACTGGTAGCTTTGCTATGTGAAGGACTGTTGTTTTTGATTTTCTTTTTGACAGTCTGAGGTCTGTTAGTCCTTTTAAACTGGAGTGGCTTTAATCCCTTTGATTTCCTTTGCAGAGTTTGTCTTCTCTTCTGAAGCAGGCTATCTCTTCTTTGAAGTGTCTTCAATAGTTGGACATTGGTCATCCCCTTTTCATTGGTGGCCTTCATAGAGTTACATGCACCACATCTGTTTCAGCTGATTTTTATTCTAAATCTGTCCATAGATTTATGCTGAAGGATGTAAAGTGTTTCGTTCAGAATGTTGATTGGTTTGGACTTTCTCATTCACCCATATTATTAATGAAACCAACATATTCACTTCCTGAGTTCTGCTATCTGAGGATTGCTTTTGACTTGTAATGAACCATGTCATAGTTACTGAATTTCTTCCTGGGAAGGTACGGTGTTCAAATATTCTGCCTGAACTTGCCTCTTCTGAGTCACCTCAGCATCTAAGCTCAGACTTGAACCTGTCATAACTGTTCATTCATCAAGCTGGTTTGAATTCCAAGTTATAGATTTGTCAATTAGTTCAAGTCAGGAAAGCTTTGATTGGCTGTCTCTTTTGTTGACTTGCCTCGCAAATCTTGCTGGTTCTTGTAGTCTGAATACTCTTCAGTATTTATGGCAGTAGAAAATATTTATGCCAACCCAGTTTAGTCACAAGTTCCCATCTTGTTACAAAATGAAATAAATTTCTTATATCAACATAACTAATCTGTTTTTTGTTTAGGGACCGTCATGAATTTGGGGACCCCTATGAAATCCTCAACCAGCTATCTTCTGGCTGGTTGTTTGATGACCAGTAGTTCCATAACTTTAAATTCTTTTAACTATTTCCACCATTTGAAGAAGACTGAGGTTAAGACATGACTTCTAACACAAGAGTGAGAATTCATGATCATGAAGTAGGCATACGCTTTCTACTATTTGGCATCCCCTACATTGGAGGGTTGCTTGCAACATATCTTATACCATATAGTTGCACTGTTTGCCATTGTAGATAGCATTTAACTATCTTATAATATAGGGACAGATGCCCTCCCTCCCAACCTAATGTCTAACTTACAATTGACATATATATCAGCTTGCCAAAATTTAAGATCTGGATCACCTGTTTCCTCAAGGCACAATTTAGTTCTTTCTTCTGTCACAGACTATTCTCCGTCATTAACCTCTCCTGTGTCAGTCACTATTTTTTTCTTGCTTTTCTGAAACAATGTTCCACTTCTGCATATTTTTTAAAAGTAACCTATCATGTGACAGATAAAGCATTCACTTTTAATAACTGGGCACTATTTATGCTTCTGAGTTTTCTTTGCTCCACATTTTAGTGTCTGGTGCCTGTCTTACGTGCTATGCTGATTTCCCATGCATGTTGTGTGTAGTTTTGTACTTTAAGAATTAAATGGACTTAACTAATCTCCTGTGCCAAAATTAATCTTCTTCTCTTAGGATTGATCAGTGTTGTTTTTGGAATTCTGCTTCACTTATCATCTGAATGGCTTTCTCTGGAGTCAGGTCTTCTTTTGACTGCAATAAATTTGACAAAGATTCATCAGCAATTCCCACAACAATTTTTTTCTCTTATGAATTCTGATTTGAAGTCACATTTCATTGTGAATCTATACAAGTCATAATTAAATCTTCTATGGAGTCCCCAGATACTGAATTTACCTACTAAGTCTTCATCTTTCAAGATTTTTATTACATAGAACATAGAACAGTACAGCACAGCACAGGCCCTTCGACCCACGATGTTGTGCCGAACTTTTACCCTAATCCTAAGGTCTGTCTAACCTCCACCCCTACCTTATACTATCATCTTTATGCCTATCTAATAAAATATTAGTCTGAGGTTTAATTGTCAAAGGCTTTCAGTACCTCTTCATAAGTATTTATTGCTACTTTTACCCCTTGGAAAACTATAACATCATCAGCTATATTCAAAATTGTGTGTTGAAGCATGTTTGGTCATAGAGTTTTACAGTGTGGAGAGACGCCTTTCAGCCCATCATGTCCACACTGGACATAAAGCACCTCTCTACTCTAATGTCATTTTCCAGGTCTTGACCCATGGTCTTGTATGTTACAGCATTTCAAGTTTTTATATAAATACCTAAATTTTGTGATGGTTCCAGCTTCTTTACCTTTCAGTCAATGAATTCCAGATAGCCCCTCCCTATGGCTGAGAATAAGTCTCCTCAAATTTCCTTCATGCCCCTTACCTTAAATCTGTGTGCCTTGGTTATTAATTCTGCTGTTAAGGGCAAAAGCTTTGTCTTATATATCCTATCTATGCCCCTCATAATTTTGCATACCTCACACAGGTTCCCTCTCAGCCTTGTCTGCTCCAAGGAAAAGAATCCCGTTTTATCTAGTCTCTCTTCGTAGCCAAAACACTGCATCCTGGATGACATTCCACTGAATTTCCTCTGCACCCTTTCTAGTGCAATGACATCCTTCTTATAGCAATGTGACCAGACCTGCATATCGTACTTCAGTATGGTCTAACTAAAGTTTTATGCAGCTCCATCCAAACTTTCCTGCTCTTGAATTCAATACCTTGAGTAGTAAAGACAAGTATCCCATGTACCTTTATAGCCTCCTTATTGCTCTGTCCTGCTGCCTTCAAGTCAAAAGTCTTACTGAAGTCTATGTAGACTATGTCAACTGCACTCCTCAAAAAATTCAATCAAATTTGTTTACTATGATCTTCCCTAACTAATCATTCTCTAAGTGGAGATTAATTCTTTCCCTTAGATTTCTTTCCAATAGTTTCCCCACCATTGATGTTAGACTCATCGTCCTATAGTTTCCTGATTTATCCCCACCTGCTTTTTTGAATAATAGTACCTCCATTCCTGCGAACAGTGAGGATTTGAAAATTAATATAAGAGCCTCTGTCATCTCCTCCCTTGTATCCCACCATGGCCGGGATACACCTCATTTGGGCTTGGGGATTTATCCACTTTTAAGCCTGCTAAAACCGTTAATATGGCCTCTGTCTGGATGCTGGCTTGTTCAAGTATAGCGCAGTACCTCGCCCTGATTTTGAAACCTACATCATTCTTCTCAATTCTGAATACAGATTGAAAGTAATGCAAAGTGATTATTAGTGAATGAATCCATGCTTTCGTAAGTCGCTGTTGGCCCTCCCACAAGTGTGTAGACTTGGAATGTTAGAACCCCATTCTGAAAGTTCCTTCTTTTGTCTTCCCATATTCAGAATCCATCAAAATGTGAATATTGTACTATCTCTTCAAATTGGAGTTTGAATGGGCTCATGTAGGTTTAATCATGCCCGCGCAACATAACTCATTGAAAAATAACAAAGCCATGAAAATTCAACTCAGCTGTTCTGAAGAAAGGTCACTGAATCCGAAATGTTAACTCTGATTTCTGTCCACAGATGCTGCCAGATCTGCTGAGTTTTTCCAGTAATTTATGTTAAATGTGGGACTCTCTTGGAGTTAGATTCTAACTTATTTTCAAATTAAGACATGATGAGATAAACCAAAGTCATTTGATAGCAGCACACACTCATTTACATTCTTAGTGAGCATAGGATTATTCAAATACATGGACTTTCAGAAGGCATTTGACAACGTCCTTCATATGAGACTGTTGGCTAATGTTGAAATTCATGGAAATGAAAGCAAATATATGGCTTGGTTAGGAAATTGGCTGAGCGACAGGAGACAGAATAGGGATAATGGGCATGTACTCTCATTGATAGGATATGATGAGTGGTATGATTGTGCAGAGTGCAACAATCTGTGTTGAAACCTTTATTGTATTCATTTATGATTTAGGTGACAGATAGAATGCCATATATGCAAATTTGTCAATGCCTCAAAGATAGATGACATTGTAATCGGGGTAGATAGAAGCATAAATGTACAGAGTTTTCAATAAATTGAAAAGAATGGCAAAACTATGGCAGATGGATAATAATGCAGGCATATAAGAAGTCAACCACTTTAGACCCAACGGAATAGTGAACTTTTTAAATGGTGGAAAGTTAGAAACAGTAGCAGTTCGATGTCAGTTGAAGACCCAGGTACATAGGTAATTAAAATATTATGAACAGACACAGAAAATCATTAAAAAGCTTACAGAATGTAAGCCTTTATATGGAACTGTAGAATATGAGACGATAGAATTCATACTCGAGATATATTAAACCCTAGTCAGTGCACACTTTGAAATACTGTCAGCAGCTCTGCAGAGATATCATGGAGCTGGAAGACTGACCTCCAACAACCACAACCATTTTACTTTGTGCAACTAGCAGAGGAAATTCCCCTGATTCCCATTGACTCCCATTGTGTCAGCGCTTCTTAATGCCACACTTGGTCCAATGTGGTCTTGATGTTAAGGGCAGTCACTCTCATCTCACATGTGCAAATCAGCTCTTTTGTCTAAGTTTGAACCAAGGCTGTAATGAGAAGCCGTGGTGTCATATATCCAAATTTCTCATGACACAAAGATAAGGTGGCATTGTCGATGGTGTAGATGATAGCATAAAATTACAAAGGGATATTGACAGACTAGGTGAATGGGAAAAACTGTGGCAGATGGATTTCAATGTGAGCAAGTGTGAGATTATCCATTTGGGCTAAGAAAGGATAAGTCAGAATATTTTCTGTATCATTTGAAGTTAAATATAGTGGAAGACCAAAGAGACTTGGAGGTTCAGGTGCATAGATTTTGAAAATGTCACAAACAGGTGCAGAAAATAATCAAGAAAATTAATGGAATGCTGGCCTTTATAGTTAGAGGACTGGAATTGAAGGATTTGGAAGTTATGCTGCACCTATACAAAACCCCGGTTAGATCCTGCTTGGAGTAATTTAAGCAGATCTGGGCACCACACCTTAGAAAGGATATAGTGGCTTGGGAGGGAGTACAAAATAAGTTTACAAAAATGATACCTGGGCTTCGGGGTAAGTTATAAAGAGAGATTATACTAATTAGGCCCTTATTCTATAGAATCTAGATGGCTAAGGAGTGATCTGATTGAAGTCTTCAAGATAATGACAGGGTAGATAAAGATAAACCACTGGTTGGTTATTCTGGGACTGGGGGCATAGTCTGAGAATTAAGGCCAGACTCTTAAGGAGACATGTTAGGGAGCACTTCTACATACAAAGGGTGAAAGAAGTTTGGAACTCTTCTTCCATAAATGGTAGTTCAGTTGTTAATTTTAAATCTGCGACAAATGATTGTTAAGCAAAGGTATTAAGGGATATGGGTTGGGCCATCTTGTGGCACAGTGCTAGTGTCCCTACTCCTGGACTGGGATACCTGGGTTCAAGTCCCACCTGCTCCAGAGGTCTGTAATAACATCTCCAAACAAGTTGTTTAGGAAAGTTCGGTAAGGGATATGGGTCAAAGGCAGGTATATCAAGTTAGACCACAGATCAGTCATGATCTCATTGAATGGTGGAACAGACTGGTCTACTCCTGTTTCGTGTTCCCAGTAGACAATTAGTGAGCAGGTTATTGCTGAGAAAGTGCTGCTTAATACCGCTGTTAATGATCCCTTCCAACATTTTACTGATGATTAAGCGTAGATTGATGGGGCAATAATTAACTGCGTTGGGTTTGTCCTGCATTTTGTGTATAGCACATACTTGGGCAATTTTTCACATTGCCAGGTAGATGCCGCTATTTCAGAGAGCTGTTAATAGTCAACCACATTGCTGTGGTTCTGAAGCCACATGTATGCCAGCGAATTTCCTTCGTAGTGGGTATTAGTGAACCTGATAGATTTTTAAGACAATTATTTGATATTATCATTAGGCTCTTAATTGCATATTTTGTTAAAATTCAGTTTGCATAATCTGCCGTGTCAGGATTAAAACCTATATCCCCAAGTGTGTTATCTGGGTCTTTGGAGTAGTAGTCCAGTGACAATACCATGGTGTGATGGCCTCCCCCTGGATAGTTAACCAGGGAAAGTTACAGGAATCACAAACGCCTCTAACTCCTGGCTAACCTTCTTCAAAGGTAAGTGTGTGTATTTTTTTGTCTGCCCAGGGTCAGAAATTGGATTTCTGATTTTGATCAGAAAATCTGAGACATTATCTTTCTGCAATAACTTTATTAATCAGTTATCTACATAGATGGACTGGAGTGTTATCCGTGTTGAACATTAATCATAGCTTCTATAAATTGTTAGGTGGCTGTAAAAGTCATTGATAAGAAGAAAGCCAAGAAAGACTCCTATGTTACGAAGAATCTACGACGAGAAGGGCAGATTCACCAGATGATTAGGCATCCAAATATTACGCAGCTTTTGGACATATTAGAAACAGAGAACAGTTACTACTTGGTAATGGAGCTATGCACAGGAGGCAACCTGATGCACAAAATATATGACAGAAAAATATTGGAAGAAGCAGAGGTATGTCGATACATCAGGCAGCTCACTTTAGCAGTGGAACATTTACACCGGGCAGGAGTGGTCCACAGGTATGTGAGAGTGTATGTGTTTAAACTCTTAATAGTTTCATAAACTTCTGTTTGCTGTCAACAATTGTATATGACCTTGTAAAAGAGTCCAATGAGAAGTTATCATTATAGGGCATAGCAACGAGTACAGTGCTTACCCTGAATGTATATTCGCTGAGTGGTTCTGTACTTAACATCAAACAGACATGCCAATACATGAAAATATGTCAGCAGACATACCTTGAAATTACAGGTGGAATAATAGAAGAGTTTTATGTGTAATTTCTGTCAACCAAATTAAAACTGTTTCTAGAAAGTAGTGTACAAATAGAAATGTGATCAAGGAAATGTTGAATGCATAGCATAATAAACTCAAGTAGTAATCAGGTTTGGAATAACACACCAAATAAAGTAATGGAAGCAGGCTATTCACAATTAAAGTTGATGGTGTGATACTGATGTGTAAGGAAAATCATTCTGAGATTGGGCATTTTCTTCTGATATATATTCATTAATGATTTAGTAAATAATTCTTTTTTGCAGTATGGCACAAAAATAACTTGCCAGATGCCGAAAGATGTATATTTACTTAAAGAACCTTTAACAGTTTGTATTTTGAATGAATAATTTGCGTTTCAGAAATATTGATTTTGTAATATTGTAATTCCAACTACACATTATTTTCTGATAATAATTCACATTATTCTAGTGATCATTCAATGCATTTATCAATTCTAAGAGATATGGAGAATTTGTTTAATGTGTTTTGAAATGTGGAAATTGACATTTGCTATCAAGAAATGAAAGTCCATGCAGCAGACCTGTTTCCATATAAATACCCCGCATACACTGGTTTTGTTCCTGGCAGCAGGGATGTGTGGGTGGTCGGGAAATCAACAGAAACAGATGGCGAGATGTCTGTTTCTCCGGGTGGCCTATTAATGAACACCTGGCTGTGTTCCAAGGCTCCCTAATGGGAACTGTTTACACAGCCTGAAATGGTGTGTTAGTTTTGGTTGATGGACACCCTTATGAGGTTATAGAACATTTTTCTTTCTTTTGTCTGTTTTTCCAATGTATGTTAATTTTGAATATGAAGAGGAATCAAGTTGGATGAAACTTCTGTTGTCGAAATATGAATGACCGTGTCTGATTGACACTTTTATAAAGTTAAAAACTGGTGGGGTATTTTTCCTGAGTACTTCAGGACTTGTTGTTATTTAGCTTATTGTTTATGCAATTAGTGCATATGGGTGAATAAGCTTGGAGGACACAGGTGACAAGGAAAGTACACAGACACATGAAGGTACATAGAGGGCTCATGGGGCATAGGGCATGCGAGGATACACAGGTAAGAATTTTTAAACGTACCTTACAGTATGTTTTCAAATTCATAATGTGATTATTTGCAGATGACACAAAGATAGGTAGAGGGGCATCTAATGTTAACAAAGTGGGGAGGCTGCAGAAGGACTTGGACAGGCTAGGAGATGGGCAAAGAAGGAACAGATGCAATACAATGTGGACAAGTGTAAAGTTGTGCACTTTAGTAGGAAGAATAGAGGCATAGTCTATTTTCTAAAAGGAGAAGGGCTTCAGAAATCTGAAGCACAAAGGGACTTGGGAGTCCTAGTTCAAGATTCTCTTAAAGTTAACATGCAGGTTCAGTTGGCAGTTAGGAAGGCAAATATAATGTTAGCATTAATTTCAAGAGGACTAGAATGCAAGAGCAGAGATGTACTGCTGAGGCTGTATAATACTCTGGTCAGACCACATTTGGAATATTATGAGCAGCTTTGGGCCCTATATCTAGGAAAAGATATGCTGCTTTTGGAGGGGTCCAGAGGAGATGTACAAGAATAATGCTGGGGCTGAAGGGCTTGTCATATGAAGAATAGTTGAGGATTCTGTGTCTGTACTCGAGGCTTTTAGAAGGATGAGGGGGATCTGATTGAAACTTAAAGAATACTGAGAGGCCTGGATAGAGTGACATGGAGAAAATGTTTCTATTAGTAGGAGAAACTAGGACCCAAAGGCACATCCTCAGAGTGAAGGGAAGGCCCTTTAGAACTGAGATGAGGAGGAATTTCTTCAGCCAGAGGGTGGTGAATCTGTAGAACTCATTGCCTCAGAAGGCTTTGGAAGCCAAGTCATTGAGTGTATTTAAGTTAGAGATAGATAGTTCTTGATTGGTCAGGAGATCAAGGATTATGGGGAGAAGGGAGGAAAATGGGATTGAGAAAGATATCAACCATGATTGAATGGTGGAGCAGACTCAAGGGGCCCAATATCCTAATTCTGCCCATGTGTCTTATGGTCTTATGAGCAACTCCGGGGCAGGGTGGGGTGGGGGGGTGGTGGGAGGCGGGAGTGGTGAGGTGGGGTTGTGAACCGTGAGTCCTTAAGAAGCTGAGCAGATCCCATGAAAATCGAGGAGATGGAGGAGGTGGCATATAGTGGTATGAGTTATCTACCCTCACAATTGAGATATCTAGGTCAGAAATGTGGACTGTTAGCTCACTACCAGCACCCTTATTCTGTGCAGTGAATATTGTTGATGTCAGGAATCAGGGTGAGAAACCGGGAATTGGGTCCCCCTGTCATTTTTACAATCCTCTACAGTCAGCCTGACTCCATGAAAGTAATTGCCACAGTGTTATTGCCTGTTAACTATTTCAGGAAGAATGTGCCATTAAATCAGGCATCAAAACTGCAAAGATATAAGGTATCTTCAATTGATTTTTCTGAAACTTAGTGTGGCATCTATTTCAGAAATCTGTTCATAGCCTGAAGAAAGTTATGATTTTGGCTTTATTGCTTTCAAATCATGAAGCGCACACAATGTAGAGAACCAGGAAATTGCATAATCATCTCTTTAACGAGAGAAAGATATAATAGCATTAGAGGAGGTGTAATGAATGTTCACCAGATTGATTCCTGGGTAAAGGGATTGTCCAGTGAGAAGGGATTGAGTAGACTGGCCCTATATTTTCTCAGGTTTAGAAGAATAAACTGAGATCACATTGAAACATAATGTTTTTAAGGGACAAAAACAAAGTTGCTGGAAAAGCTCAGCAGGTCTGGCAGCATCTGTGGAGGAGAAAACAGAGTTAACGTTTTGGGTCCAGTGACCCTTCCTCAGAACTTGTTTTTGTTCCTGATTTACAGCATCCGCAGTTCTTTTGGTTTTTATGTTTTTAAGGGAATTTTATGCAGCAGATAATCTAGAACTAGAGGGTAATAGTTTCAGAATCAGGAGAAATATCTTCATTCAAAATGTTTTGATCCTTTAGAATTCCCAATCCCATAGGTAAAGATTAATTAATTCTGACTACTATCAGAATCAAGGGACATAACAATAATATGGAGAAATAGAGTGCAGGTAGAAGATCAGTCATAACATGATTGAGTGGAAAAGAAGGATCAAATGACTTAATAACTATTCTTGTTACAATTTATTATATTCTGATGTTCTGACATTTTAGTCCATCTGCCGGTTCCAAAAGCCAAGGGATGAATTTTGGAATATAAACATTTACAAATTTCAAGTCTTTTAAAAAAAATCCTGCTGTTCTGTTCTTACCCCCAAATTGAATAATTTCATACTTACCCACATTGCACTCCACCTGTCCAAACAGCTTGTTTATATCTCTTTACCGACTCTTTGTGACTCCCCACAATTTATGTTTCCATCTAGCTTTGTCAGCAAACTTAGGAACATTATTCTCTACCTCTTTGTCTGAACCATATAATGCACTTTTCAGTAGGAGTCATTGGCTTGCAACCTGTAGTGGCTACCATTGGTGATTTTTTTTCTGCCTTAGGTGGCACAGTGGCTCAGTGGTTAGCATTGCTGCAACACAGTGATTCCAGCCTCAGGCGACTATCCATGTGGAGTTTGTACGTTCTCCCCATGCCTGTGTGGATTTCCTCCGGGTGCTCTGGTTTCCTCCCACAGTCCAAAGATATGCAGGTTAGGTGAATTGGCAGGCAAGGTAGTTGGGCCACGGGAAATGCAGGGTTACAGGTATAGGGCAGGGTGCTATGTCTGGGTGGGAAGCTGTTTGGAGGGTTAGTATGGACATGATGTGTCAAATGGCCTGCTTCCACACTGTAGGCATTCTATGATTCATTTGGAGACAATCTATGGCGCCCATACTATCATAGATTTACATGTTCATGATACATATACTCAGATTAGAAAATCAAGAAATAGGAGGATTGAAACCCATACCCCACAATGAAAGTGCAGAAAATTTGCACATAGTTATTGACCTAACCATCATCACAACGGCCATTGAGCTGAATGATACATTGGACCTATTAAGTAACTATTATTATTAATGTGCTTGCACAGATTGTACTATGAGATTTTGTGCCGCCATACATGTAATTCTGAGCAGAAGTTACCTCACAGGGCAAAACAATGTCAATCTATGCTAGAAACGAACTATTTTAGAACCTGAAATGACCGAAGTTTAATCCATTTCTAGATTGCAATCAGAGTTTGGAGGTGTCACTGTTAGACCTTGTTAATGGAATTAACATCAGAAGCATGCATGATGATGATGTAATGGGGTTGCCAGAGTCACATGGTTAAGGGAAGCTGTAACTTTGTTGTGTGAAGAGAATGTGTATTTGCAGATCAAACTAAATCAAGAGCTCTTGCAGAAAATTTCATGGACTCCAGTGGTAATACTTTGGATGACTGAATGGATTTCGACCCCCAATGCCCCATAAAACAGAGCTATTTATTGCAGTCACAAATTATACACACTTATGTTGGTCTGAAGTTGTGATGCTACCAAAGTGAGAATAGAAAATTTCAGTACACTTACAAGAGAAAATTCCTCTTTGCACCAAACAGTTGTTGCATTTCGATTAATTCCCTGTACATTTTTAAAAATAATCAATAAACTTGCTTACCCAAAATTTGAAGCAATTACATTAACTTGTATACTAAAACCAGCATTTTACAGGAATTTTAATCCCAGTTCTGCTGAAATTTCTCTGGGCCTACACTTAGTAGTGCATCAATTATGGTTTATTAAGAGGTGCCATGAAATAATATTTCAAGGGAAGAGAACAAAGATATCTTTCATTTCTTTGTAACCAGCAATGTCTAACTCACCAAAAACAAACTTGACAGTTCCCCAGAGGAACTCTACACATTTAACAGGCAATAAACACCTCACCCAGTGTTCAACAGCTTTATTCGCATTTTGTAAATGCGCTGACCTTAAATTATTACGTATTTTTAGAAAAATATTTCAACACTTTGATGACAACTCTCCTTCCTTCCTGAAATATGATAGTTTTTTTCTAAAAATCTCAGTACTAATTATTTACCTGTACCGCAGTAAAAGGCTTTCTAAATGAATTCTTGAGTTTCTTTTCTGTTTTTTGCAGGGATCTGAAGATTGAAAATCTTTTACTGGATGAAAAGAACAATATAAAATTAATAGGTACAGTCTGTCAGCAATTGTTCAGAGCCGGGAGGGCGTAAATCTTATTTTCTATTTTATGTAATTCTTTTACTTGAAGGAAATATTTAATGGGAATACTGTGCTAGGAAATTAGAAAGATTGAAAACAAAAAATAGAACATTGTTCTGGGAAAGATGGAAGCAGAAATTGAAACTAGACAGTAACATTTGGGAGATATTTGGAGGAAAAAAGCATAAGTGCCAGACATGTGCTATATGGATCAAAAGTACTAAAAACAAAAGGAGGGCAGGTCAGTCAGTATTTGACTAAGGAGAGGTACACTTTGGGTGTGACAATCGTCTTGAGATGAGGATCAGATCCAAATTGTTACGCTTTTCTTTCTGTCAACTTCCTGCCAATCTACTCTGCTTTTCTTAAATGTAGTTGTTAAGCAGTAAACTGTGAAGTAAATATCCTGTTCAGTATTGTGAGATTAATTAAAGGTGAATTGGATGCAAATAATTGGAGGTGAACTGTTGGTTATGGATACAATTTAAATGCAATTCATTCTGGGAAGGCAGTGACTTCAAATATGTACAGATAGATTGTAGGAGGAAACAGAAATTGTGTTGAATATTGAATTTGACTACTCTTTAATTTTAGTAGGAAGATTCTCTTAAGAGACTGTAAATTGATAAGACTAAGAAAATGATATATTTTGCATTTTATCTGCACATTTGCAAATGTCTGAATATTGTTTAGGAAATGAAATTTTTTCCATCATAAATTGTATTGGGAGACTGATTATGATTGTAAAAATTTACCCTTACCTTGATACTCCATTCCTTGGATTCACCAGATTTCGGATTGAGTAACTGTGCTGGTATCTTGGGTTATTCAGACCCCTTCAGCACTCAGTGTGGGAGTCCAGCATATGCAGCTCCAGAGCTATTAGCACGCAAGAAATACGGTCCCAAAGTGGATATATGGTCAATGTAAGTGGTTTAACCATATTTTAAATTGGATTTAAATGGTACTCATTCAATGAAAGCAAACATCTACAGCCTTATTACCTTATCTTACTGTTTAAAAATATTGTATCTTTATGTTGATTAAGGTTTGAACTCATGTTATGCATTCACTGCATTTGTGAATTTTTTTGGATGTTATGTTTGCAGTTAGTTTTCTGATGCATGATAATTCCCAAATCATGTTTTGCAGTTAAAAACTCTCCCAGCTGTTCCTAATGATCTAAATCTTTCTGTTACACACCCTAAACCAATATCAATGGCCAAATTGGGGTTTTGTTTCTCTTTTAAACTAATTCCAAGGCCAGAAGAGAATGGAGCATGATTAGACCATATGATTCATTGAGTCTGCTCTGTCATTCAATTTGGCTGATCTAGAGCTTCAACTTCACGTTCATGCCCACCTCCTTTATCCATCAGTTCCATGAAAGACTAAAAATCTGTCCCTCCTAGCCTTAAATATAGTCAACCATGGAGTGTTCACAATTTTTGAGAATTCCAAAGGTTCACAATCCCTTGAATGAACAAAAATTTTCCTCTTTTCAACCCTAAATGATTTCCCTCTTATCCTCTGATTGTGTACCTAAGTTCTAGAGGTTTCAGCCCATGGAAACAACCTTTTAGTGCCTGCCTTGTCAAACTCCTTCAGAATAATTTATGCTTCAACGAAGTCTCTTTCATTTTTTTTTATGTTTTCTAATCAATCAGTTGAGAGATATTATCACACATCTCTGGAACAGGTAGGATCTGAACCCAGGTCTCCAAGCTCAGACTTAGGGACACCATCACTGCATCACAAGACCCCTTCTCTCTTTTTTTTATGATTTTTTACATTGTGATCAACTGGGCACCGTAGCCCTCAATTACAAACGGAAAGTTTAAAGTTTTTGAGAAGATTTGTAGCTCGGGTTGTGGATGAGGTTGTAGACTTGCTGGCAGAGCTGGTGTGTTTGGTTGCAGACGTTTTGTCACCCAGCTAGGTAACATCATCAGTGCGGCTCCAGTGAAGCACCGGTGTTCTGTCCCGCTTGTTATTTATATGCCTCGGTTTGCTGGGGTGGTTGGCATCACTTCCGGTTCTGTTTTTCAGTGGTTTGTCCAAAGGGTCTAATTCAAGTGTTTGTTGATGGAGTTCCCGTTGGAATACCAGGCCTCCAGGAATTTGCTGGCATGTCTGTCTTTGGCTTGTGCAATTAAGGATGTCGCAGTCGAATTCGTGTCCCTCATTGTCCATGTGTAATGAGACAAGTGAGAATTAATCGTGTCTCTTGGTGGCTAGTTGGTGTTCATGTATCCGTATAGTCAATTTTCTTCCGGTTTGGCCAATGTAGTGTTTCTCACAGTCCTTGCATGGTATTTTGTATATTACCCCAGTTTGGCTGGTTTTGGGTATGGGACAGTAGCTGTCCTAGGGTGGTTGTCAGTTTGTGGGCTACTCTGATACCTAGGGGTCTGAGTAGTCTTGTGGTCATCTCTGAAATGTCCTTGATGTACGGTAGGATGATTAGTGAGCCTGGTCGTGTTGTGTCTTCCTGTTGTGGTCTGTCTCGGAGGTAATGGCAGATTATGCTTTTCAGGTATCCTTTTCTTTTGAAGACTCCGTATAGGTGTTCCTGTTCTGCTTTGCGTAGTTCCGGGTTGCTGCAATGTATTGGGGTTCATTTAGATAGTGTCCTGATGCAGCTCTGTTTGTGGGCACAAAAACAACGGAGAACTCTAGACTAGCGTATATAGAAAGACCACACACACGGACCAGATACTCAATTACACTCGCAACCACCCCAACGCCCACAATTTGATTTACCAGAGATACGGTAGGGTGGTGGATCTGGTCAGGGACATAAAGGGAATAACATCTATCCAATTTATGATAGTATGCGTGTTAAAACTTGAATTTTGCTTTTCAGTGGTGTGAATGCTTATGCGATGCTGACTGGCACTTTACCATTCACTGTGGAGCCATTCAGCCTGAGAGCTTTGCATCAGAAAATGGTGGATAAAGATCTCAATCCCCTACCTGCTCATCTCTCATCAGGTAATAACAGTTCAATGATTCTATTACGAAATAGTCGATCTATTCGGTTATTTAATACACGATGCTAAGGGATCAGTTGTCGCAGCACCGTTAAAGCAAATTCTCAACAGGAAGTCCAGTTGCAAATTTCAGTTTCTTTTACTCCCATTATTTTGGTTTTAATGTACATTTCTGACCCCAGTGCAAATGTAACTTATTACTTGAAAGCCCCTGCATTTGCTGATGGATATCTTATCAAGATAGTGTATGAGTTTATCAGATTAATTGTAATTCTTTCAAGCTGAGTTTTAATGTAGATACTTCTGGGAGTGATCCGTTTAGGTAGTGAGTCAACTTAATACCAGGCCCCTCTCATGGGGCTCTTAAACTGATGTGGTCCCGACCCAAAACGTCAGCTTTCCTGCTCGTCTGATGCTGCCTGGCCTGTTGTGTTCATCCAGCTCCATACTCTGGTGAGAAGGAGGCTGACTTTGGATTAGATAAAGCAAATCGAACAATAATAATCCAGAATAATGATGACACATTCCTTTATTTAAAAATTACATGAGAAAATACAACTGTTTTCTTCCCTCTCCTCTCTCTTCCTCTCTCTTAACCTCTTGCTGGGATATGGTACGCAAATACCAGTATCTGCTTTGGTGATCATTAAACCTTGAATGTGTCTTTTGATGGCCAGATTAATTGTAGTCCAGTTCTGAGGAAGGGTCACTAGGCCCAAAATGTTAACTCTGATTTCTGTCCACACGGTGGCTCAGTGGTTAGCACTGCTGCCTCACAGTTCCAGGGACATGGGTTCAATTCGACCCTCAGGCGACTGTCTGTGTGGAATTTGCGCATTCTCCCCATGTCTGCATGGGTTTCTTCCATCAGTCCAAAGATGTGCAGGTTACTTGGATTGGCTGTGCTAAATTGCCCATAGTGTTCAGGGATGGGTCTGGGTGTGATGCTATGAGGTCAGTGTGGACTTGTTGGGCTGACCAACCTGTTTCCACACTGTAGGGGTTCTATTATCTATTAAATGCTGCCAGACCTGCTGTGCTTTTCCAGCAATTTCTAATTTTGTTTCTGATTTCCGGCATCCGCAGTTCTTTCGGTTTTTAGTTGTAGTTGGATTGTAACTATGCTCAATATTGTCTTTGGCTGGTATTCACACACACGTATCTTCAGAAGGGACTCACTAGATAGTGACCATGAGCAGGTTACCTGATTGATTTTCTTCTCGGGGAAGGTGTTGAGGCTAATTTTAGAACTCCCACCTATAGCGCAACCAAAGGTCAGGTAGCTAAGCATAGAGTAGAAATGAATTAGTCACCTTCCTAGTCTGAGTGACTCAGCTACTCACTAGATATGCTTGTTGAACCATTAGGGGAGCTGAAATGGTATTTTTATTCGGAAATAGGCTAACTCACTCATTGAATCATGATTAAGCTGTGCAGTCTTTTTAATTTGTTCACGGGATATGGATATTGCTGGCAAGGCCAGCATTTATTGCCCATCGTAATTGCCTCTGTGGAAGTGGTCAATAGCACAACATTGGAGGTTAATTATGGGCTAACCATAGTAGCAATTATGATGGCAATTATGCAACAGGCTGATGTGAATCAATTGAACAACTTGTAAAGAATAGATAAGTTGACCCTCTTTTGTTGATTGCTTTGACCATGTTTTCTGAGGAGCATAAATACATTAGGTCAGAAGTTTAAACTCAGTTGAAATTCAGTGATTCTCAGCACATGGAACTCTGATACCAAGTACTTAAATGATTCAAAATAATTTAATAACATCTTCGGGCGATGTAAGAGCAGCATTTCCGAGATAGATTGAATCCAGACACAAGTAAACACAAAAAAGAAACAGAACCTAGACAAATCTTAGGACCACTGTGGCTCAACTTTTTGCAAGGATTCCACTCACTTCCACTTTTTGAATGTTTTGATTAAGGGTAGTCATTAACATTTCACTGAGGCCCACAATCTGAGCAGTAACTTTCACAAACCGGTTATAAATTAACTCTGTGAACATGTTTTACTCCAGCTTGTTTTCTAACACATTTAGGGGTCTGATTTTAACAATGTGTCACTGCATGGGTTTTGTTTGGGTTAAAATCACATCAGTTTCTATGTCCTGACCCTTCCTATTATTGTGGATGGAGTAATATGGCTGTTTCTACAGTCCTGGCTCAGTGGACAGTGTCCCTAACTTTCAAGCCAAACGTTCTGGATTCAGATCCCATCCATGGACTGGATGACAATGGAAATAGAAATGAAGTCAAAGAAGAAGAACTGAGGTGTCAGGTAGTGAATACAATTGAGAAACAAGCTGAATACAGAGGTTCGGAAAAGGACAAGAAAAAGTAGATATGAAAAACAAAGAGGGTTTATGAAAGAAAGATGTTCAGATAACATAAAGGGAGATTCCAAACTCTCCTCAAAGCACATCAATAGTAAAAGGTTGGTAAAAAGTGGATTACGGCCGTTAGGGACCAAAAAGAGGATTTAACATAAAGACAAGAGGCATGGCTGAGGTGTTAAATGAATAATTTGCATCTGTCTTTTCCTGTGAGGCAAATGCTGCCCAATCCCTGATGACAAAGGAGGAAACTCAGTCACTAGAAGAGTTTAAAATTGATAGGGAAGAGGTTTTGGATGAGCTGTTAGCATTTAAAAGTTGATAAGTCACCAGGGCCGGGTGAGGTGCATCCAGCAGTATAGAAGAAAGAGAAAGTGGAAATTGAAGAGAAACTGGCAATGTTCTTTCAATCTTCCTTGGATTCAGGGTGGTACCAGAGGCGTGGAGATTTGCAAACATTATGCCAAATGCCTTAAAGAGCTATTACAATCCAGTCAGTTTAACTTTGGTGGTGTGAATCATCTTGAAGTAGTTATTTGGGATACGATTAACAGCCACATGGAAAAATGTGTGCGGATTTTTGAATTTCATAGGGAAATATCATGCCAACGACCTTCTGGAGCTCTTTGAATAAATAACAGAGAGGATTGATGAGGGCAAGGTTGGTGATGTGGTGCACATTCATTTCCAAAAGATTGTTTAATACGGTGCCACACAGGAGCCATGTTGGGCAAGTTCCAGCTTATGGGATAGAGATTGTGGAATAAAAAGGGCAGTAGCAACATGGATAAAAAAAAATGGCTGAGGGATAAAAAAAACAGAGTAATAGTTATGGATATTTTTTGGTTTGGAGTAGATGCGTAGTTGAGTTCCCGTAGGGATTGTACTGTGACTCTTGCTTTCCCTGATGTACATAAATGATCTAGATCTTGGTGTGCAGGGAACAGTTTCAAAGTTTGTGTGTGGCATATAACTTGAGAGAATTGTAAATTGTGAAGAGGACAATATAGAACTTCAATAGAACATTGAAAAGTTGGTGGAATGGGAAGATAGGTGGCAGATGAAGTTTAATACAGAGAAGTATGAGGTTGGCACAACGTGTAAGGCCATAGTGTACAACAGCAGGAAAGTTTTGGTGAACTTATACAGGTCACTGGTTAGATCTCAGCGGGAGAATTTAATACTTCCTCTCCTTTTCAATATCTATTTCAAAACAGTTTTTTGTCCATTTTGTTCTACAGTTCATTCTTAATAACTGGTCTGACCTCCATGTGAGTATTGTGCCCAGCTCGTGATAATCATATTGAATTGGCTATGAGAAAATGCGTGCTCTTGAGATAAGCTTCTCCTTTCTTACTGTTAAAATATGGAAAAGTCAGGTGTAGAATTGTCACCAGCTCTTTCACTGAAGTTGTGAAGCCACGATAGGGAGATAATTTTCCAATCAGCAAAGAGTTCCCAATATTTAGTATTTCCACTAAAATTGTCAAACTGTTTGCCTTTTCATAGTTCTCTTGGTTATGGTAAGCAAAGGATGTGGTTTCACCCTGTTCATTATTTCACCAAATCTTTGTTATCAGGTGAGATAATTCCCTAATGTGAGAAGCCTTGAATCCAACCTGTGTTGGTTTTATTAACCACGGTTTTACCATCCTGTAACATTGATCATTAAAACCTTTGTGCTCCATACCACAAAGATGCAAGAACAATTCCAAATTTAAATATTGAAAGAGCACCACAGAATTATATCCAAAACTATGAAATTCATTCCAGCTAACCAGCTTTATTTTATGTTAAGTGAGGTATGTCAGATGTTGTCAGTTTCAACAACATGATACACTGCGGAACCCACTGGAGCACTGTCATAATGAGTCACGTCAAGGCTGACTGCAAATAATATGATCCCACTGTGTCTGAGGTCTGTTTTAAATTTATGTCACTTTAGTTTCTCATTGTGTTAAACAAACCAGATTGGATCCAGACATGGAATAATAGTCTTTGTCAAAGCTCCTTTTTTGAATAAAAAGAGGCCATAATCTATGATATATGTTATGGATTTTTCCATTTTATCTTTTAGGAATGTTGTTTTGTTTTAGAAATGGGACTGCGAATAGGGAAAAGTGTGCAGGTTGTAAGAGAAAATTTTGAAAGCTAATATTTCTAATGATTCACTTAAGCTGCAGCTGTAATTTTAACAAAGGTGACAATAGATTTAGTGCACTTTGTTTCTTTCTCTGCAGTAATAGACACACGTGAATTCAGCTATTTCCTAGCTTGGGGGAGGGATTAATCCACTCCCTCAGGCGGTTTTGGAGGATGGAATTTCATTTAATCACGTGGGATGATGCCAGATTTGGATCCCACCACCTTCCTCCCTTTACCCTGTTTAAATCTGAACAAGAAGGCTAATGGATGGCTTTACCACCGCACTTTTAATTGAGGCATTTAACTGAACAACTAATGCCTACTTAGAGGCATCATTCAGCCAACATTGCTGTTCAACTGAGAAGGGTTAGTGCGGTCATCATGTGGAAACCTAAAAACATATCTTTTCATGTTTGCTTGTTGGCTCGAAAACCGAATCTCTGGTTGTCATGACCAAGCATTGGAAGGAGAGAACGACTGGGGGGCACAGGTCTTTGAGAACCATCACCATGCTGTTGGTGCCACCCCCAGCCTGCAGCCACCATCCCATGACCCCCATCCTGCCCTCACTTAGTTATGGTCTGGGTCGTTCACTGATCCTGACCAGTGGAGGCAGCCATCACCATTCCTCAGCACTGCTTGAGTTAAAGAGGAGACATAGAGTCATACAGTACAGAATCAGACCCTTCAGTCCAACCAGTCCATGCCGAACATAATCCCAAACTAAACTAGTGAAACCTACTCCTGGCCCATATCACTCCAAACCTTTCCCATTCATGTACTTATCCAAATGTCTTTTAAAACATTGTAATTGTACCCACATTTACCACTTTCTCAGTAAGTTCATTCCACACACAAACCACCCTCTGTGTAGAAAATTTACCCCTCATGTCTTTTCGGTCTCGCAGATCCTGGGAAAGGTTCAGCATTAGAGAGCTATGTTCCTGATTCCCAAGGGAGGTGATAGGGGCTCTCAATGGCATTCCAGATGGACCTCACCACCTGAATTAACTTCAGTTCAATTGATTTCACATGTTTATGAGGTGGGGCACATATACATAAGGCATTGCATAAGTATCCCCTCTGCTACATCTCACTGGAGAAGTAACATTGGCAGACACAGACCTAACTGTAAAATGGCTTTCTGTTTTCATAACCCAGGTTTCTTTTTGTCTCCCTTAATCTTCAAGTAAAGGAAATGGAGTGAAGGCAGAAAGTCAACAGAAATGGGACTACAAGGAGAGAAATAAGTGAAAATATTCTCCTATTCAATTGCACAACAACTGTGTAATGTTCAGCACCATTCACAACTGCACAGATACCAAAGCAATCCATATCCCAATGCAGCAAGACCTAGTCAGTATTCAGGTTTGGGATGACAAATGGCAAGTAACATTTGTGCCACACGAGTGCAAGGTAATAACCAAATCCAACAAGAGAGAATCTAACAATCACTCCTTGACACTCAATGGCATTACCGTCACAGAATCCCCTACTATCAACATTCAGGGGGTTGCCATTGACCAGAAACTGAAGTAGACTAGCCATATAAATACTGTGGCTCCCAGAGCAAGTCAGAGGCTAGGAATACTGTGGCAAGTAACTCATCTCCTGGCTCCCGAAAGCCTATCCAGCATCTACAAGGCCCAAGTCTGGAATGTTTTGGCATATTCTCCCAATTGCCTGGCTGAGTGCAGTTGCAACAACACTCAAGAAGTTTGACACCATCCAGGACAAAACAACTCACTTGATTGGCACCACATCAATGAACATCCAATCTCTCTGCCAAAAATGATCAGTGGCAGCAGTGTGTACCACCTATAAGTTACATTGCAGAAATTCACCAATACACCTGAGACAGCACCATCTAAACGTACAATTACTTGCATCTAGAGAGACAGTGGTAGCAGGTACATGAGAACACCACACCTCTGAGCCACTCAACATCCTGACTTGTAAATATACCACCATTCCTTCCGTGTCATTGGATCAAAATTCTGAAACTCCCTCCCTAACGGAATTGTGGGTCTACCTACAGCACATGGACTGCAATGGTTCAACAAGACAGCTCACCACCATCTTCAAAATGACAACTAGGGATACGCTATAAATGGTGGCCCAGCCAGCATCACCCACATCCAATGAATGAATATAAAAAAAATAAACTTTCCCTTTTACAAAAGAGTTCTCTTAAGATTTGGTGTCCCTGCTATGGGAAGTATGTTGTGAAACTTGATAAAGTTCAGAAAAGATTGACAAGGATGTTGCCAGGGTTGAAGAGTTTGAGCTATAGGGGGAGGTTGAATAGACTGGGGCTATTTTCCCTGGAGTGTCAGAGGCTGAGGGGTGACCTTGTAGAGGTTTATAAAATCATGAGGGACATGGATAGGGTGAATGGCCAAGGTCTTTTCCCCAGGGTAGGGGAGTCCAAAACTAAAGGACATAGGTTTAAAGTGAGAGGGGAAAGATTTAGAAGGGACCTATGAGGCAACGTTTTCATATAGATGGTGGTGCATGTATGGCATGAGCTGCCAGGGAAAGTGGTAGAGGCTGGTACAATTAAAAGACATCTGGATGGGTATATGAACAGGAAGGTTTCAGAGGGATATAGATGAAATGCTGGCAAATGGAACTAGATTAACGTAGGATACCTGGTTGGCATGGACGAGTTGGACCAAAGAGTCTGTTTCCATGCTGTACAGCTCTGTGACTGTATAACTCTATCTCATGCATTGGTGTAACAGCTGCTGTTTGTGTGGTGAGGTGCAGATTGAGTTGCCTAAACATCAATGCTGTGGTGGGGGTGGGCATTACTGAACAAGTTAGACATTTCCCTAACACCAAGCAGCAGGAGATCTCAGAGGATGGCGTTGTCTCTGGGCTAATTTCATGGCTGGTTTTCATCTTCCCAGAGCAGCTTCAAGAATGAGTTGAGAAAGGTTTGCAATTGTCATTTGTACCCTGAATGATAAATGTAAGTAAGAAAGAACTTGCATTTACATAGCACCATTCATCACCTCAGGATGGCCCAAAGTGCTTTACAATATTTGTGAGTACACTCAACATGAAATTACTATCGTAATGTAGGAAATGTAGTAGTTTTTTTTAAATTCCACAGCAAGATCCCACAAACTGCAGAGTGATAATTTGTTTCAATAATGCTCATTGATGAATAAATATTGGCTGGGGTATTTCAGGAAAAACTTCATTTTCTTCAAAATTGTGCATGTGATCTATTAAATCCGCATAAGATAGTAGATAAGACCTGTATTCAACATCTCATTTAAATGCCAACACGTCTGACAGTGCAGCGCTCTCACAATACTGCGATGTCAGCCTGGATTTTCCATTCATGTCTCTGGAGTGGGACAGTCTTCTGACTCGGAGATATTAGTGCTGAGACACAGTGTCAAAGGACATGCCATCCGAATGACTTCATGTAAGGCACATTCACTAGGGTATAGGTTGACCTATCTGCACTCTATTATTAATCACACTGAAGGTGAATAAGTTGTTTTGTGAAGAAAGGAAGTGTCCCAGGGAAGTTGAATGTTGCCCCTATCCAATGCCAACGAAGCATTTTTCAGCAAGGGTCCCTGCATAAAGCCCCATCCCTTTGCCTCCTCTCTAACAAATTGCACCATGGCCAATAATCCCAATTCTGTTGTAACTCTAATCAGGTTGCATCACAATCCCTTCAGGCCTACACTAATACCAAAGCCAATATGGGAAGTCATTATGAACATAAACATAAGGTTTAAGGATGGTATAAATAAACAACAATTTCGCTTATGGTCTTTGCTATACAGTTGTTGATATCCTTCAATCTCTATAAGGTGATGAGAATGGAACAGAGCAAATCCACTGGGTGTGGAATAGATTCATAAAATGCATTTTCATTGTTGGATAACAAGATCAATCTGTGAGAGTCAGGTGCTGCCACATGTATGACGTGGTGATCAGATGTCACGTGGTTTGTTTATGGTGTTGACGTCTGTTTCGAAGCTCCTGTAGGCACTGATTTTCAGAGTAGCACATCTTGGCTAAAAAAATGTTAACAGCTTTTCTCTTTTGCCCGTCAGTGCCTTGCAAGTGTAAGAATTGATGTTTAGGGCCTTCATGTCACATTTGCGTGTATCTTTGAAGCAGTTCTTTGGATATACTACTGAATCTAGTTGCCTGGCCATACAGAAAATCTTTAGGATTTGCTGAATGGTGAAATTCTGCTGAAAAACATCTTGCGAAATTTGGAAAGATTGGAAAGACATTTCCAGTAGCAAAATTGAAAATACATTTATAAAGAATGTATTTACAATTTTAGTGCAGTTCTGGAAATCTGGCTACAATGTTAGCAAATGGCTTATGAGGTCAAGCACAAGTGTCAGGATAGAAAGCTATTTCATAGAATAAACACCTGAAGAGGACATTAATTGGAGCGCAGGTCTCTATCAGGCAGTGCTAATTCAAAATGAAAACCAAAAGAACTGTGGATGCTGTAAATCAGGAACAAAAACAAGTTGCTGAAAAAGCTCGGCAGGTCTGGCAACATCTGTGAAGAAAAATCAAAGTTAACATTTTGGGTCCTGTGACCCTCCTGAAACCCGAAACATTAACTCTGATTTTTCTTCACAAATGCTTATAGACTTGCTGAGCTTTTCCCCAGCAACTTCTGTTTTTGTTAGTGCTAATTCAAGGTTAATACAACTACACATCTCTTTCTTGAGGCTTTTCTTTGCCTGGTTGTTGCACTGTGTCTACAAAGTTGGAAAAATGTCATTTTATTAGGATCTTACACCTCACAGAAGAGCCTTCAGGCCAATCCATTTCCAACAACCTGCTCTAAGAACTCTGATTACAATTTGACAGCTGTCACAAATTCCACCACTGTACCTGAGACAGTCTGTAACATCCTAAAACGATCATCAGCATTCTACATCAAACAACAAATATGTCCTTCAATTTATTCGATCTGTACTTCCTACTGCCTCAGGAAAGCAGCCAACGTAATCAAAGGTTAAAGCATCAGGCAGAAGATACAAAAGTTTGAAAACACATACCAACAGATTTAAGAGCAGCTTCTTCCCCGCTGTTATTTGATGTATGAATGGATCTATCATATATTAGAGCTTTTTCTGCACCTTCTCTGTAGCTGTATCACTATATTCTGCATTCTGTTATATTACCCCGATGTACTTATGTAATGTATGATTTGTTTAGTTAGCATGCAATACAATATTTTTCACTAAATCTCAGTACATGTGACAGTAATAAGGGTTTGTACTAATATATGAGACTGCCATTTGGGGTATCATCAGTCTGTGCCATTTTTCAGCGGATGATAGAAAACATTTTACAAGGTCTATCCCAGGTCACCATTTATCTGGATTACAAATTAATAACAGTGACAGGCAATAAAGAGCACTTAGAGCATTTGAACATAGTCCTTAGATGTTTCTGCCAAGCAGTCGTATGCCTTGGAAGGAAAACTATGTGTTCCAGGCACCCCAAACGATATACTTGAGCTGCAGAGTGTAAGGACTGGATTAAATCCTTAGAAGATAAAGTGAGGGCAATCAAAGGTGCCCTGGCTCCCAAGTCAGTACCGGAGCTTAGGTCTTTCCTTGGATTGGTGAGTTATTACGGAAAGCTCGTATGTAACCTGACCTCCATCCTGGCGTCTTTACATCTGCTATTGAAAAAGTGGCAATCTTGGAGATGGTCTCGTAGCCAAAATGTAGCCTCTAGGGAAGTGAAGAAGCAGCTATCATCGTCTGAAGTGTTGGGACACCATAATCCCAAGCGAGATTTGGTGCTAAAATGTGATGCCTCCCTGTACAATATCAGGATAATGTTGGCTCACAGATGGCCCAATGGAGAGGAGCACCCAACAGCATATGCTTCCCAGACTTTGGCTGATGCTGAACGCAAATATGCCCAGATAGAGAAGGAAGGTATGGCAGTCATCTTTGTTGTGAGAAAGTTCTACCACTGCCTTTACGGATGTAAATTTGCAATAGTAATGACCACAAGCCCCTGCTAGGGTTACTCAAAGAGGATAAGGCCTTGCCCCCCATAGCCTCAGGTTGAATTCAGTGGTGGGGTCTCATTCTAAGTGCGTAAAATTACAAATTGGAAAACTGTCAGGGAGGCCAAGTAACAAATGCAGATGTCTTAAGCTGCCTCTCACTGGCAATACCACCAGTGCTGCCACTGGAAGAGTCCATTCTGGTTTTAAACTTTCTGGGCACCTTTCCAGTCACTGCTGACAATATCAGACTGAGGACACAAAAAGGCCTAAACCTGGCAAAACTAAAATGGCTGGTAGTGATGGGGGAAACAAAAAGGCCATCACAAACAGAATTGAAATCTTTCTGGATGCAGTGAGACCAGGTCATCATAGAGGATGGCATTTTATTATGGGGAGCAAGACGGATTGTCCCGAGCAAAAGTTGCCACCAGTTAATGGCTGATCTCCACCAGGGTCATCCAGGTATGTCCAAAATGAAGATGTTGGCAAGAAGTTATGCCTGGTAGCTGCATTGGTGGGGCAGTACCCTGAGTGCCAACAAGAACAGAAATTACTGCCAGCAGCTCCCCTGCGTTCGTGGAAATGGCTGGGTAAACCTTGGACTCAGTTACAGGTCGACTATGCAAGTCCTTTCACGGGCTCAACGTTCGTTCAAAGTGGTTGGACATGCACACAGTTCATCCATCAAATACAGGGATGACCGTAGAAAAGCTGTGTGCATCTTTTGCAATACATGGGCTCCTGGAAGTGTTGGTCACAGACAATGGGACGTCATTTACCAGCAGGGAATTTGAGTATTTCCTAAAGTCGAGTGGCATTTGGCATATAAGAACAGCACCATCCCATCCATCATCCAATGGTCTGGCGGAACGAGCAGTCCAAATTTTGGAAGCAGGCTTAAAGAGACAGTTTCCAATGTCATTCAATACCAAACTGTCCCAGTTCCTATTTGGTTATCAGACCACTCCTCATGCAACTACAGGATTAGCTCTAGCAGAGTTGCTAATGAGTAGGAGACTCCCCACCAGATTAGATTTGATCTTCCCGGACTTTGTGGGGGGCAGGGGTGGTGAAATGGCGTCAGGAACGCCAATGCCGGAACCACGACTACTCTAAGCGAGAGAGTCATTTTACTTCAAGGGACAAAGTTTGGTGCTGAAGCCATGGAAATGGCCCTGCATGGGTAAGAGACAAGGTCAGGTTCTGTGACATACAAATGAGGTGGTTCTAAACAAGCAAGTTGACCACATGAAAGCTGCAAACTCACAAATGGGGCAGGGGCAAAACATACACAGCCCCTCAGAACATCCAGCAAGGCTGTCAGAAACTGCAGGTTCTCCTCCTCCATTTGGCATCAAAGAAACCTTGGAGTCTGAGATGGATACAGCAAATGTTGCAGCCTCAACGCCCTTACCACCTGAAGAAGAGGATGGATTTCTTCCACAATGCTCTGGGTGCAAGAGGCAGGCTGCAGTCTGGTACACACTGCCCTTATCATAGAATCCCTACTGTGTGGAAACAGGCCCTTCACCCCACAAGTCCACACCAACACTCAGAGCATTCCACCCAGACCCATCCCCCTAATCTACACATCCCTGAACACTATGGGTAACTTAGCATAGCCAATCCACCTAACCTGCACATTTCTGGATTGTGGGAGGAAGCCAGACGACCCAGAGGAAACCCATGCAGACACGGGGAGAATGTGCAAATTCCACACAGACAGTTGCCCGAGGGTGGATTTGAACCCAGGTCCCTGGCGCTGTGAGGCAGCAGTGCTAACCACTGAGCCACCGTGCCACCCCTTATCTGAGGCTGAGTCAGAGGAACTAGACCCAGTGTAGAGACACCCCAGGAGAGGCCATAAGAAAAACAACAGGTCTTTGTCCCTGGATGTAGAGAAGGGGGAGGAACGTAGTGATTGTAACAAGGTCAGTCAAGTGGACCTCATAGAATATGAGTTCCCTGAATGGAGCAGTTAACCTGTTCCAATCAGGGAGCCCTGGCTGACAGATATAAACAGGAGTGTCAGAGGTTCTGTTCACTCTGAGAGCTGACTCTGAGTGAGCTGGATCAGTACTGTGCACGTGTAAATAAAGGGTAACTTAGTGATGGGATATCAGTCTCTGTGGAGTTATTTCAGGTTTGAATTAAAACAATCCTATATATTTAGTGCTGCAGAAACAATGGTCACCAGCAATTAAAATTGAATGCCACATTTTAAAATAATATAGTATGGTTAAAATAGCTCCAGAGTTTTGAAAGATATACCTGCATTCTTACCAATATGGTGAAAATCAACTTATAATTAACAGCAGAAGAACTTAAGACAAGGATAAATTAATTGAAGGCTACTTGCTTATCATAGTAATATTTAGAACTCTTTCAGCACAGGTTATTTATATTGTTTTAATTTCCATTCTGTCAGAAGGCCAAATCCCTTTATTTCCTGTTGACTTGAGAATCACTATTTGTTAAAATAAGGAAAATGCTCCTGTTTCGTCTTTCCATAAGTTTTCACAGTAATAAGTGATGGATCGGTATATAAGAAAACATAGTTGCTACAAATTATGTAATGTAGGTTTGATCATCTGACCTGGTCAGCAATGCTGTGAGAGGCTACCTGAGGACTACTTGTTTCTTACAGGAGAACAAATGCGATCATAGGCATGCATTTCCCAATGTCTGAGTCAGGACTGTATTAATGGAAGCTTGCAAAGAGAATTCACCCATCTTACAGCTGAGTTTAGTAAATGGCTGCTAAAAGTTGGAGGGGAAAACATGGGAAAGGAAAGAAATTCATAACACAAATATAACTGACTACTGTAATACTCATTTGATTGACTTGATTTATTGCTGTCATATGTGACCAAGTACAGTGAAAAATTTTATTTTGCGAGCGGTGCAGGCAGTCCATAACAAACGAGGACACGTGCTTAGACAGAGTGAGGCATACGCAGTTACAGCTGCACAGGAGGTGCACAAAATCTACTGAATATAATCACGAAATCACGAAGACAAGAATTGCTAGAAAATCTCCGCAGGTCCGGCAGCACCTGTGGAGAGAAAGCAGAGTTAAAGTTTCAGTTTGAGTGACACTTCTTCAGAAGTGAAGAGCATTAACTCTGCTTTCCGATCTGCTGGGTTTTACTAGCATGTTCTCTTTTTGTTTCTGATTTCCAGCATCTGCAGTTCTTTGGTAATTTTCGTATACTGAAGACAATGTTGTAAAGAGGAAATGGTAAACATACAGTGTTTTTAAAATCAATGTTAATAAAGTTCAAATCTAACAAAAGGGCTGTTCCTTTGTGTACTGTTAATTTTTTTTGCTTCTTACATGTATGTTCAGATGAAAATTGATAATGTTATATATTTAATGCATTGAGGGGTAGAAGCGTAGTCAGTTGATGTAACTTTATAGGGTTAACTGAAGTTTCATTTGTATATTTTAGGCTGCAAAACTTTTAATCATTGTCAGAAGTTTAAACCATCTGCACTTAACATTATATTAATGTGAATCAGGTGGTTACATTAAAACGTTTGAAAAACAAAATGAGGCATCAGTTGGCACAAATTTAAAGCACCAATTTTAAAATGTGAAAATACAGGGTTTGGTGTGCATTTTTGTGTAGACTGTACAACATCTAACACTTCAGCACTTTGATCTGCACAATGGTCAATAATTACAGTATGATAATTTTCAATATTCTTTTTCCAGCTGCTGTTAACTTTCTGCGATCCTTACTCGAACCTGACCCTATTAAAAGGCCCAATGTCCAACAGGTACTGTCTGATCTCTGGCTGAATGACAGCCATCCAGGGACACCCACATGCAGCAATGTTTACCCAGACAGGTAAGGTGTAATGAGCTGCTGTTAAGTAGCTCTTTACGTTTCAGTTGGTCATCTTAGGCCTGTGTCTCACAGCAGCAGGCATTCTGCCACATGATTATGGTGAAGTGTTAGAGGCTGGTTGTGAAAAATCTTAGCACTTTTTTGGCAGGAGGACAAATCAGGCAGATGGGGAACAAGGGAGAGGGCAATGTCAGATCTAGATTCGTACAATGGCCTTCAGTTACTACTGCAGGTAAACTAAATGATCTTAGTGATCTGCCATTATCACCCTTGAATAAGGCTGCACCATCACTAGGGTCCTTTTTTTAACTTATGCAATATCTCCTGACTCTACTCCAGTCCCTGCTTCACTGTTGCTGAAACCCTTATGCTTAGTTTTCTTATCTCAAGGTTTGACTAGTTCAGACCTGGTCCATAAATTCAAAACTATTCCACAGTTCTGATGCCTGTGTCCTAACTTGCACGGAGTTTTATCAATCACCCTATTTGGTGCCATGCATCAGTTCCTGCATATGCAGATTTATTTTAAAATTCTCATTCCCGTTTTCAGACGCCCCTCAATGCATGGCCTTGCTGCTCCATATCTCTACAATGTCCTCCTGTCTCACACGCTTTGAGATATTGGCATTTCTCTAACTCAGGCTTCTTGTGGATTCCATTTGTGCTACCATGGAATTAGGGCCTTCAGCTGCCTAGACCACAGTTCTGGAATTCTGTTTCTAAGCTTTACCATCTCTATATCTTGTTTTTCTTTTTTACAACTGCCCATAAAACTTAACTCAGGATTAGCTTTTTGTTATTTCTCCTAGTATTTGTTCATGTACATAGAACATAGAACAGTACAGCACAGTACAGGCCCTTCGGCCCACGATGTTGTGCCGAACTTTTACCCTAATCCTAAGGCCTATCTAACCTCCACCCCTACCTTATACTATCATCCATATGCCTGTCTAATAGCCGCTTAAATGCCCCTAATGAGGCCGACTCCACTACCCTCTCCGGCAATGCATTCCACGCCCCGACCACTCTCTGAGTAAAGAATCTACCTCTGACGTCTCCCCTATATCTACCTCTACTCACTTTAAAACTATGCCCCCTCATAATAGCTGAATCCACCCTAGGAAAAAGTCTCTGGCTGTCCACTCTATCTATACTTCTGATCATTTTGTACACCTCTATCAAGTTACCTCTCATCCTTCGTCGTTCTGAAGAGAAAAGCCCTAACTCTCAACCTTTCCTCGTAAGACCTTCCCTCCATTCCAGGTAACATCCTGGTAAATCTCCTCTGCACCTTTTCCAACGTTTCCACATCTTTCCTGTAATGAGGCGACCAGAACTGGACACAATACTCCAGATGTGGTTGAACCAGGCTTTTGTATAGCTGGAGCATAACTTCATGGCTCTTGAACTGAATCCCTCTATTAATGAAAGCTAACACACCACACGCCTTCTTAACAACTCTATCCACCTGGGTGGCAACTTTCAGGGAACTGTGGACATGAATCCCAAGATCCCTCTGCTCCTCCACACTGCCAAGAATCTTTCCGTTAACCCTGTATTCTGCTTTCAAGTTTGTCCTACCAAAATGAATCACCTCACACTTTTCAGGGTTAAACTCCATCTGCCACTTCTCAGCCCAGTTCTGCATCCTATCAATGTCCCTTTGTAACCTAGAACAGCCCTCCACACTATCCACAACTCGACCCACCTTTGTATCGTCCGTGAACTTACTAATCCACCCTTCCACTCCTACATCCAAATCATTTACAAAAATCACAAGTAGAAGAGGACCCAGAACAGATCCTTGTGGTACACCACTCGTAACTGAGCTCCATGTTAAATATTTTCCGTCCACTACCACCGTTTGTCTTCTAAGGGTCAGCCAATATCCAATGTACTTGGATATCTGTTTTGCTTTATAATTTCCTTTAAGTACTTTTGGAAATTTTGTTGTTACAGGTGCTGTTGTTGTTAAAAAATACACGGGACACAATTGTGAAAACCCTTTCTCTTCAAAATAATTCTCTTCATAAATTATTATGACCACCTCAGAAGGCAGACAGGGCTTTATTTTCATGTCTGACTGTAAATAAGACATTTCTAACAGTGTGACACTCCTGCTGTACATATAATACCTCAGATATTACCCTCAAGCTTCAGGAGTGAGGCTTAAACCCACAAGCTTCTAAATTTGAAGTGAATATGTGACAACTGAGCTATGGTTGACACCCTGTTGTGAGGACAGACTGGAAAATACTGCTCAATGCTATCTAGCTCAGGTACCTGCCCATAATTTGGTGTCCATTGTCTCTCCCCGTGGTCAGTAGATGATCTGTGAAAAATCTTTAAAGACCCTGCACAATAACCAGGCAATCTGGAAGGGCTGATTCTGTCGCATTTATGTTGCAGCACTGCATTCAGTGATTATCATCTAAACCGAGTATCTGTTTATGTGCTTTACATACTTCAATTAAAAAGAAATGGAAGAATTCAAGAAGGACACCTATATGTAATTGAATTACAAGCTTCGCTCTGGTGTTCTTAAAAATTACAGCACAGAAGGTGTGTGGGTGTTAGATCAGAGAATTCAAATCAAGCTTCTCTGAAGGTGGGCGTATTCACTTTAAATTAAGATCAGAGAGGATTAACAGGAGACTGTGTGATGGATCAATGTGCTAGACATCCAATACACTGTGGCAGGATACAAAGCCACAAGGAAGTTGGATTCTGAGTCACATATGTCTCTGATAATTGACTCAGGAATGGATTTTGGAAGACGTCTGAGAGCTGGTCATTGTAACCACACATGATCCTCTCAGTCAGGGAATGATGTGTAGCGAAAAAAGTTCGAGAACGGGAGGGGGGGCATAACATTTGTAAAAATGAACAACAAATCTAGAAAAGTTAGAGCTGATCATTTATAGCTAACTCAGGTTTAAGCCAAGCAGATTATGAGGAAGACACAGAATGACATCAGCCTGCCACTGGCAGCACAGAGAGAGTAAACTCACTTCTTTGTGAGTCAAGAAGTTACTGACTTCTGAAATCAACCTATTACAGACTGCTTTGTATAGTTTGGGACACAGCTACGTTATTTTCTATTCTTAAAAGTGGACAGTGATAAAATATCTTTGCTAGATTCAGGAGCCTGAACCCCACTATAGTCAAAGATGTCATTTCAAGAATGTTGTAGGATATTTAGCAAACAAAAAAATTGTCACACAAATCTGGTTTAATCAGTTCCTCTCAAAAATTAGCTAGTTTTTAGATTTCATACCTCTGTGATATACAAAAATATATGCTTCACTGGTCAAAGATCAAATAATGGGCAATGATAATGAGTGAACGCTTAATGTGTTAATTTGATGTGGTGGTATTAGTCAATCTAAAGCAACTGGGTTAATACTGCAACATGACACAAGAATAAAGAATATACAATAAATTCCGACCAAATAAAGGAGAGCATAATTGATGCATATTTTAAATTTGACCCATTTCCCTCTGCATTTTTAACATTAAAGCCCAGTTTGGCAATAACAAATAGAACAAGTAGTTTCTTGTGACAGATAACTGGTTTGAGTTTTTGCGGTCTCTGGTGATTTTGAAACAACATTTTTGTACCCAGGCAGCAAATTGTTTAAACATGTCAAAAGGTTTTACGATGTCGCATTTGCTTTAGTATTGAGGAGAGTCTGCCCACAATCCCAGTCTCGTAATTGATTCACAGTTTAGCTCTAGTTTTGACTCCTAACCCACTGGCATTATAGGATGGTAAAGCATAGGCTTTCACACTTGTCATTGTTTACGTCGTCAATTTCAGGTTTCCACTCGAGTTTTGGGGGAAGCAAAAAGCGCAGAGATAGGTGAATCAAACCTTGCCATTGCCATGCATTGCCCAAAACCCAGCTCATGAGCGCTAAGGGCAGAAATCTTAATCAGTCACACACCTTTTCAGTTGGGGATAACGCAGTGTGGAGCTGGAGGAATACAGAAGGCCAGGCAGCATCAGAGGACAGGAAAGTTGACATTTCGGATCGGGACCCTTCTTCAGAAATGGGGGAGGGGAAGGGAGCTCAGAACAAAATAGAGAGAGGAGGGCTGGGGAATGTAGGTGGGATGGTGATACGTGACTCCAGTATCTGCAGTTCTTACTATCTCTCAATTGGGGATTCAGGTTGAGAGGAGCAACAATTGGTGTATTGGGGAAAGCCCTTTTCAAGAAGGTGTGAAGAATGCCGAAGATCTACTTAAATGGAAATTATTCCATTTATTCATGATTCATTCATTTCAATATTATTTGCGTGTTACACATTGATATTTTTGAACTGTGAGGATTCTACCTCTGTGCAGACTTACTGGTTCCAAAATTTTCATCACATCATTGTAGACTAGATTTCCCACTCCCCCACATGGCAAAAAGGATAGTAGTGGGTGAATCTAATTGGCTGAGAGTCAAAGATCAGATTCAGTGCTGTCGAGAGAAACTTCAGCAATAAAGTTCCCCTGCTTCAGGTAATGGGTCAAGTGTGTCACCAAAAAGCAGCGTGGACCCTCTCTGCACGTAATTGCATATCTACATCTCATTAATACCACAACTCATTAAGAGTTAACTTCACCTTCCCAACTAACTTCTACCCAACTGACAAACTTGATGCTTCAGAAACTGATAGCAAAAATCGGCATGGAATTTCAGTTTGTCACCATCCTCTGAAAAACCCATTACTGCTTCGTCCTTCTAGTGATACAGCTGTAAATGATGCTCACTGTGATTTGTGCTGTCACTTCTCCAAATACAGATAACCAGCCCAAATGGAGCAAGGCAGGTTGTCTCCTCTGGGCCATTTCTGTACACAGATCAGGCTCGGCCAGCTCAGTCGGCAGAGCACGAGACTCTTAACTTTGGGGTTCTGCGCTCGGGGCCCATGCTGGGCACCTTTAGTTTAATGCAGCACAGTGGCTGAGTGGTTAGCACTGCTGCCTCACAGCGCTAGGAACCAGGGTTCAATTCCACCCTCAGGTGACTGTCTGTGTGGAGTTTGCACATTCTCCCCGTGTCTGCGTGGGTTTCCTCTGGGTACTCTGGTTTCTTCCCACAGTCCAAAGCTGTGCAGATTAGGTGGATTGACCATGGGAAATGCAGGGTTACGGGGATAGGGCTGGGAAGTGGGTCTGAGTAGGCTGCTCTTCAGAGGGTCAGTGTGGACTCGATGGGCCAAATGGCCTGCTTCACACTGTAGGGATTCTATGATTCTATGAACTGGCCCACAGCAAACAGATGGCAGATTATGGCTGACCAGGAAGCTTTAGTGCACATTCCAAAGAGCTGCAGATGGTTGAGTTGCACGGAAGAAGGGAAGTGAGAAATGGGGAGTGGCAGTGTCTGAATCACAGGGAACCATGAAAGGGAGGGAGGAGATTTCAGGCGACGGTTTCCTCCAGTCAGTCTGAACTGGGGGGAGGTGGGAGTGTGTGTATATCCAGTCAGTCTGAGAGGATGAGGCCACTGAGAAACATTATGAGGAGTCAGATTCTCCAAGGCAGGATGGGGAAGGCTGGCAGTGCAAATACCTAAGAGAAACACAATTCCTTTGACTCTGCAAATCTCTTGAAAGCAACAGCAGGATAGCACAGACTGACCTTGCCTCTCTGGCCATCTTACCCCTCAGAATAAACTGCAGCATCACCTGATCGAGTAGCAGCAGTAAGAGCGAGAGTTCCAGCAACAGCAGGAGCTGGCACTGGCTGTGGAACAGCCTCAGAGGCTCAGTCTGTCTGAGACAGTCCACATAGACAGTGAGCATTGGCCCAGGACTGAATCTACGGAGAACGAGAGAGCTGTTTCTCTAACGGACTGTCATTGATGATGAGACCTCAGGACATAGTAGGACATTGGACCCTACATTCACCATTTGCTGGATGAGCACCTACACCTTCAGGGATGAAGAAGGAATCCTTTCCTGGTTGCCGTAAAGGTGACGGTGGCTGTCAGTTTCTCTGTCAGCTCATCATATCACAAAGCCAGTGGGACCTCTGCAACTTCTCCAAGGGACCCACTCCCAGCTGCATCCATATGGTCTCTGAGGCTGTGTTTGCCAAGGCTGACCAATTTATTCATTTCCTGCTGTGGGTTGCGCGCTCAGAGCAGTCAGCTTTGCTGCCAGGGCAGAATTTCCACAGGGCCAGTGGGGCAATTGTTATGTACCCACACAGACATCAGGGCATCCCATCAGCACGGGCAGCATGGTGGCTCAGTGGTTAGCACTGCTGACCCACAGCACCAGGGACATGGGTTTGATTCCAGCCTTGGGTGACTGTGTGGAGTTTGCACATTCTCCCTATGTGTGCGAGCTCCAGTTTCCTCCCACAGTCCAAAGATGTGCAGGTTACATGGATTGGCCATGCTAAATTACCCATAGTATCCAAGGATGTGCCGGTTAGGTGGATTGACCATGATTAAAGTGGGGTTATGGGGATAGCGTGGGGGATGTTGGGACTGGGTGGGATGCTGTTTAGGGGGTCGGTGCAGACTTGATGGGCCGAATGGCTTCTGTCTGGAATGTAGGGATTCTATGATTCCATGGCATTCTTCATGAATAGGAAAGGCTTCCGCTTTGTGAATGTGCAGATCACCTGTGACTACAGCAGCTGGGTCATGGAGGACTGTGCATGTTATGCAGAGGGAAGCTCACTTCAGTGCTCACATCCTGGAACACTGACAGGCACCTGCACCTTTCAGAATCCCCTTGCTCCTCTCAGTGACCTCCCACTGATGGTTAGAGGGCAACCCCTAACGCATGACATAAGCAAAGAACTGCAGATGCTGGAAATCTGAAATCTGAAACAGAAAGTGCTAGAAAAACTCAACAGTAGGGAGAAAAGAATTAACATTTTGTGTTCCTTTGCGAGAATTGAAAATAGCTGGGAAAGTGCGGTATTTATGCTGATTAGGGGGGTGTGGGAGTGCAGGTTCATAGTTCCTTGGAAGTGGAGTCACAGGTAGATAGGATAGTGAAGGCGGTGTTTGGTATGCTTGCCTTTATTATCTCCATGAATAGAGTACGTGGAGATGGTGCTGAGAGAGAGAGAAAAAGGAAAAATCCACAGACTGATGCCAAAGAGTTACATAAACATCCACAAGGGCCATTGTGGAGCAGACCACTGGGGCCCTGAAAATGAGATTCAGATGCTTGGACTGGTCAGGCATCTTGTCAAAGGACTGTTCAGACAATGTCTCACAATTTAAATTGTTTGCTGCAGCCTCCACACATGGCTTGATGGAGGGAGAATGTCATGGGGCAGGTTCTGATGGAAAAGCAGGAGGTCTGCACTGAGGAGGAGGCTGACATTGAGGATCTGGAATGGCGCAGGAAGGCCTTCACAGATACCATGAGGATTGGGCTATGGCATATGAATGAGAAATGCACACATGAAAATCTCATAGCCACCTACTTCTAGAGGGGCTGAGCTACACAGATATGTGGACTTTTTTTAACTTGTGAACATAAGTCAATGAACTCACAACTGTCTCTATCTCCACAGGTGTTGCCAAACGTAATGAGTTTCTCCAGAATTTCCTGTCTTTATTCCACATTTCTTTTACTGCTCTATTTGTCAGGGACAGCAGGCTGGGAGACTACTGTGTGCTGCATTCAATGTAACCTCACTGACTGAGGAGCAGGTCGGAGAACCATTCTATTGTGTTCCGTTGTTTCGTATAAAGGCAAAGTTCTTTTTCTACCTCAAGTCTTTTTGAAGTTCTACACTATGTTACTCACAGTTTATAATGCTTCCAGTTTGGAAAGGCAAATCAGGGCAGGACTTATACATTTAATGGTAAGATCCTGGGGGGTGTTGCTGAACTAAAAGACCTTGGAAGATCCTTGGAAGTGGAGTCGCATGTAGACAGGATAGTGAAGGCGGCGTTTGGTATGCTTGCCTTTATTGGTCAGTGCATTGAGTATAGGAATTGAGAGGTCATGTTGCAGCTGTGCAGGACATTGGTTCGGCCACTTTTGGAATAGTGTGTGCAATTCTGGTCTCCCTGCTATAGGAAGGATTTTGTGAAACTTAAAATGGCTCAGAAAAGATTTACATGATTGTTGCAGGGATTGGAAGGTTTGAGCAAAGGGACAGGCTGAATAGGCTGGGGTTATTTTCCCTGGAGCATCAGAGGCTGAGGGGTGACCTTATAGAGGTTTATAAAATCATGAGGGGCGTGGACAACGTAAATAGACAAGATCTTTTCACCAGGGTGGTGAGTCCAAAACTAGAAGGTGTAGGTTCAAGGTGAGAGGGGAAAGATTTAAAATGGATCTAAGGGGCAACATTTTTTCACACAGAGGGTGGTGCATGTATGGAATGAGTTGCTAGAGGAAGTGGTGGAGGCTGGTACAATTACAACATTTAAAAGGCATCTGGATGGGTATATGAATAGGAAGGGTTTAGAAAGATATGGGCCAAATACTGGCAAATGGGACTAGATTTGTTTAGGATATCTGGTCAGCAAGGACGAGTTGGACTGAAGGGTCTGTTTCCGTGCTGTATATCTCTATGACTCCATGACTCTACACTCCAAGTTCTAAATGGATACTATATATAAACTGTATGCTGTCCTTCATAGCAAGAAGGTTCAAGTCCAGGAGCACACATGTCCTGCTGCAACTGTACAGGGCCTTGGTGAGACCATATCTGGAGTAGTGTGTGCAGTTTTGAACTCCTTATCTGAAGAATGATGGTCTGGCTGTGAAAGGAATCCAACACAGATTTACCAGACTGATTCCTGGGATGACAGCACTAATGTATGAAGTAAGACTGAATCAGTTGGGACAATATTCACTGGAGTTCAAAAGAATGAGGCGAGATCTCACAGAAACCTATAAAATTCTAACAGGACTAGACTGGGTAAACACAGGAAGGATGTTCCTGATGACCTGGGAATCCAGAATCAAGGCTAACAATTTGAGGATGTTGGGTAGACCATTTAGGACTGAGATGTGAAGAAATTTCTTCACCCAGAGAGTAGTGAGCCTGTGGAATTCACTGCCACAGAAAATGGTTGAAGCCAAAATATTGAGTGTTTTCAAGGAGTTAGAGGTAGTTCTTAGGGCTTAAGGGATCAAGGGGCAGCAGGAGAAAGTGGGAACAGGTTGGATGATCAGCCATGATCATAGTGAATGACGGATCAGGACTGATATATATATCAGGAGAAGCAAGGGTCCCAATTCTGAGCCCCTGGGGATCTCCACCACAAAACACCTTCCACCCTGAAAAATATCCATTTGACAATTATTCTGTCTTTCCAACCCCTCGGACAATTTGTATGCATGTCATTACTGTTTCTTTTATTCTATGACCTGTAAGTTTAACCACAGGTCTGTTGTGTGGCATTGCATCAAACACCTCTTCGAACTCCATATACATCACATCTGCAGCATTATCTTCATTAACCCTCTCTGTTAGCTCTTCAAAATACTGAAGCAGCTTAGTTAACATGATTTTCCCATAAGAAATTTATGTTAGTTGTATTTAATTAATCTAGCTTTGTCCAGGTCACTATTAATTCTATCCTAGAATATTATTTCTAGATGTTTCCCCACCACCAAACTTAAACTGACTGACCTATAATTGCCGGGCTTATCCTTAGATCCTTTTCAGAACAAGGGTGTAATGTTTATAATTGTCCAATCCTATAGCACCACCTCAAAGCCTAAGGAAGACTGAAAAGTTATGACCAGTGCCTCTGCAATTTCCATTCTCACTTCCTTCAGTATCTTTGGATACATCTTATTCAGTCACGGTGCAAACAGTTTATCTGATTTCTCCTCCTTGTTAACTTTGAACCCCTGCAGGGACAGGATTTCTTCCTGTGTCACCATGGTATAGGTACCATCTGCTTCCTTGGTAAAGACAGATGCAAAGTATTGATTTAATGCCTTAGCTATGCCTTCTGCTTCCATGCGTAAATCCCCTGTTCGGTCCCAAAAAGCTCAATTTGTTTTTTTTACCAGCGTTTTACTATTAATGTGCCCCCAGGATGTGAAGAACAGGAAAGCCTCTGCCAGTCTGACCCCTCTCCTTTTGTGTGTCAGTTTGACCTGGGGGAATGAGGGAAAGAGACAGCTGAGTGTACTGGGAATGTGTGCACGGGCACTTGGTAAGCATTCATAGCCCTGTCGGCTGGAGACCCCTCCCAGGGAGTGAGTAGGGAGCGCTGTGCCTCAAAAGCATTAGGAAATTGCCAGCATAAGATGGGTGTTAGCCCTTTAGTGTCCATCATACATGTGATAGTGAGGTGGACATGGGTGTACCGTGGCACAGTTAGAGTGAATGATGGCCCTTTGAGTGTGTGGTTGCGTTGAGAAGATGGTGGCAGTCACCCTTGTGAGATGAAGAAGACTATTCATCTGCTTCCTGCAAGGGATCCCACTATGTTGGTAACTACTAGGCGTGCCGATGTCCTGCGTGCCTTCAGCCCATGTCTGAAGGGCTTGTTTCACCCCTGAGAGGGGAAAAGGACTTTTCTGACCTGGCTAGGCTGGAGCCTTGTTGAGGCAATATTTAAGCATGGAGCTGTCTAACAGTGCTTGCAGACATCTCCAGGAAGTGGTGGGGACGACGTTCACTGTCTGTTCTGGAGTTCCTGGCTTGCAGCGAGGAGACAGCAGGAGCAGTAGCACACGAGATTTGGAATTTAGCTCACTCCAGAATCTGCTACTTATCAAATTAGCCGAAGAGCAGGAGATCAGCTGAGAATCACACACCATGGCAGATGTGATGCCTGTAGCCAAACGTTAACCCCAGAATGAAAAATCCCAGTTGAAGTTTGTGTTGCATGTTTGTAAGAATACGTCTATTGTAAACTGCTATATCCATATATAATAAAGGGACGTGACAATTACAAACAGGTAATGGGTGTTTTTACTTACACATTTGTGTGCTATTCTACAAGATAGAGAGAATGAGAGACATTTATTGTCTTGGGTGGGAAACACCTATTCACTGATAACTTTTATGAACAATTACACAGAGATAATGATAATTATAAATTGATTTGTGCTCAGGATCAGACTTAGGATAGAAGGTAACTGTGGCCCAGATTTTTGGCTCAAGGGTATTTGCAAGCCAAGCCTATTGGAATGCTAACACCCCTCTTTATTACTATTTTTTACCTCAGTTAAGTGAGAATCCATCTGTTTGAAAGTCAGATCTCATGCAATCAATTGCCATAACTCTAGTTCCAACAGAGCTCAGAGCCTGCACTCTATCCTGGCGTCCTTGGAGGAGTTAATCCACAGGAAGACAGCTGTATTATATCTATACAAGATCGGGACAAAGGAAACTTGCAGCTGAATACTTATCAGCTGAATTCTCTGTCTAGCTGATTTTACTTCCTGCTAAGGATTTCACCGGAACTGAAACTGATATTTATGGTTTTCTAACAAAAACTCACTTAAAAGCTGAAGTTAACATAAAGAAAGGAATTGTTGCTTTGCAATTATAATTTCTCAGCATGCTGAGTGGTGTTAATATAGGGATGAATTTTATATAGGATCAAATAGTTGGGTGTCCCCCTGACCCAGAAATAAGATTAGGTGTAATGTCACTGCAAGGTTCACAGGCAATGCCCAAAGAGGAGACACCATCAACCTGGACTTACATAGGGTTGGGGTCTTAGGTTGGCAGACCCATGTGATGGGATGAGAGTTCAGGATTGACAGGGTCGTGGTTGGAAAGGGTAAAGATACAATTGGGGGAAACTGTTAGATAGTTGCCTTCAAAGGGAAAAATATGCCCCATGAGCAGAGACCCTCTTTAGCAGGCTGCTCATGATGCTTGCCTCCTCTGTCATGGGTAAAATGCCTGCAGTGGCAGGAGAAGATGGGAATGCCACAACATTACTGCAGAGAATACTGCTATGGGGCAGGCAGGACTGTGGAGTTGAGAAGCATTCCAATCTGACAGACCTCTCTCCTTTTAAATGTTCCTTCTATATTTTGTTTCCTGGAGGTGTGAGCCTCTAGACATAGGCCTGAGATGACAACAAAGACGGCAGGTAGTCAGGAATTTTTTTTATACACTCACGGGATGTGGGCATCCCTGCCTGGCCTAGCATTTTTTGCATGTTCCTAGTTGCCCTTGAGAAGCTATTAGTCCCTTTGCTTTAGGTCGACCTGCAATGCCATTAGGGAAGGAATTCCAAGATTTTGACCTAGCGACAGGATAGTGAGTGGCTTAGAGGGGAGTGTACAGGTGGTGGTGTTCCCATGTATCTGCTGCCCTTGTCCTTTTAGATGGAAGTCGTTGTGGATTTGGAACATGCTATCTAACGATCTTGGGTGAATTTCTGCAGTGTATCTCATAGAGAGTGCATTCTGCTGCTACTGAGCATCAGTGGTGGAGGGAGTGAATGCTTATGGATGTGGTGCCAATCACACAGGCTGCTTTGTACTGGATGGTGTCAAGCTTGTTGAGTGTTGTTGGAGCTGCACCCATCCAGGCAATTGGGGAGTATTCCATCACACTCCTGACTTGTGCCTTCTAGATGGTGCACAGGCTTCAGGGAGTCAGGAGGTGAGTTATTTGCTGCAGTATTCCTAGCCTCTGAACTGCTCTTGTAACCACTGTATTTATCTAGTGAGTCTAGTTGAGTTTCTGGTCAAAGGTAACCCTCCCCAAGATGTTAATAGTGGAGGATAGTAGATTGTAGTTGTAAGTTGTCAGGTTGGAACACACACCTCCATTTACTGACCAGTTTTACACTTAAAAACCCTCATTCCTCACTTCTCCACCCACGTCACATGCTCTATCCATGCCCCCATTCCCCTGTGCACGCTCATATTCCCCCATGTACCCATTCCCAGCCTCTCCAGTCTCCCCACATAACTGTAACCATATTAAATCCCACCCTCTCCAAACCTTCTCTGTTTTCCAAATTGCAGTAGCCTGTGTTACTTAGCAATACTTAATAAAACAAAATGGAAACTTTATGTAAACTTAGGGCTGAAATGTAAGGTATTAAACAGGGGTCTGGATTCTGAGATAAGACCACACTCCAATGGAAGACTACATGTGGACTTGGCTCCTTGTGCACAGTGCTATTGGACAGCAACCCATATGTAGTATATTTAAAAGTTAGCATTCCCAGCACTTAGCCTTGTTCGTTGGGAGAGAGAAATTGACAAATGAATGTGGAGGCCAGTATGTTCAATTTGTAGCTCATATCTTTGTTTCTAGCTCTCTGATTTGTCCTTCTGCTGAGGAAACTCTCCATTGCCAATGCTGTTTTGTAGAATGTGCCTGATAAAGTATATAGTTGAGCCATTAATACATCATACTTTGTTACAGGTGCAAAAGAATTCTAATCTCAGTGATTTCTAATTCGCTACAGTTTCTTGATGTGTCCACATACAGCAAGAGTCTTAAAAGAAAAAGCCAAGTGAATGATTATATATCACATCTGTGGTGTGTGAGCAATTCCACGGGTGATCCACCAAAGAAACTTTTAAAAATGAAGTTACTAAATTAGAAAAGTAAAATTCTTTAAAACTTGAATTTGGTTCAGAGACTGGAATTCAGAATCAGAACCTAATATTTAGTTTCTGACATTCTGAATCTATAGAACCATAGAAAAGTTTTGGCACAGAAAGAGACCATTCAGGACATTGTAATTGCGCCAGCTGAAGGAAACTAGCTGCCTTTTTGAAAGCCACCTCCCAGCACCTTCCCTGTAGCCTGGCAGATAATAGCCATTCATGTGCAGATCCAAAACTTCCTTTTAAATGAGTTGTGGATTTATGCATCCACTACCAAACCAGGCAGTGAATCCCAGGCACCCATCACTCTATGAATGAAATTGTTTGTCCTCATGTCCCCTCAAATCGTTTTACCATTCACCTTAAATCCGTGTCCCTGGAGCGCTCCTCTGGGGTTGAGACAGGCCTTTGCTGTCTATTTTATCCGAGCCCATCTTAATTTTCTACATCAGTTAAATCATCCTCAACCTCCTGTTCCACGGAAAGCAACCCCAGCCTATATAATCTTTTCTCATAGCTTCAGTTTTAATTCCTGGCAAAAGGGTGGCACGGTGTCTCAGTGGTTAGCACCGTTGCCTCACAGCGCTAGGAACCTAGGTTCAATTCTGCCCTCAGGTGACTGTCTGTGTGGAGTTTGCACATTCTCCCCGTGTCTGCATGGGATTCCTCTGGGTGCTCCGGTTTCCTCCCACAGTCCAAAGATGCACAGGCTAGGTGGATTGGCCATGCTAAATTGCCCGAAGTGTTCAGGGATGTGTAGATTAGGTGGGTTTTAGGGGGATAGGTCTGAGTGGGATGCCATGAGGGTCAGTGTGGACCTGTTGGGCCGGAGGGCCTGTTTCCACACTGTAGGGATTCTATGATTCTTGTAAATCTCCTGTTTACTCTCTCCAGAGCATTATGACCTTGCTTAATGCAATGACCACAGCTATACATAAATTTCCAACAGTGGCCTAATCTTCATTTTATACCATTTCTGTATTATGTTCCAGATTTTCTATTCTATACTTTCTCCAATAGAGGAAAGCATTCTATGAGTTATTTTTAACAGCTTGTCTACCTGTCCTAACATCTTCAAGGGCATCTGGATATGCTCTCTACAGTCTCTCCCATTTATTGTGTTTTCTGTAGCTTTATTTACCATGCCAAAATACAGTAGTCACACTAGTCCAGATTGAACTCCATTGGTCATTTTTTCACCCATTCATCTCAATCTGGAGTTGACAGTTATCCTCTTCACTATGGACCACACAGCTAATTTTTGTGTCGTCTGCAAATTCTTAGAACTACATTCAAGTCCAAGTCATTAGCATAAAAATGACAAACAGCAAGGAGCCAACACTGAGTGCTGTGGAATACCATTGGAAACCACTTTCCATTCATTTAAACATTCATCGATCACTACCCTAAATTTCCTATCACTGAGACAATTTTGGATCCAACTTGCTACATTCCCTTTGTATCCCACATACTTTAACTTTTTCTTGACCAGTTTGCCATGTGGAACCTTGGTAAATGCCTTGCTAAAATTCATGTAGACATCATCCACTGTACTTGTCTCATCAATCCCTCTTGTTACTTTCTCAAAAAATTCAGTTGACTTACTAAGACATGACCTTCCCTTAACAAAACCATGCTGACTATCCCAGATTATTCCATGCTTTCGGAGTGATAGTTTATCCTGTCTCTCAGATTTAACTTTAATAATTTGCACCGTTGGAGGCAGACTAAACAGCCTGTAATTATTTAGCCTATCCATTGCACCCTTTTAAAACAATGAAATACTACTGTAATGAGAAACTATTCAATTCCATTACAATCGCATACCATAAGAACACATTGTTGGCACAGCTTGCTGCTTCCATTACAATACAGGAGTAATATGTTGTGGTAATGATCCATTCTTCATTATAGATATCTATCTAAGCTGTTGACCATTAATGACTGTTTACCATTGATAGGAGTCATATGTTGTTAGTCGAAAATATTCGGCAGTTAGTTCAATGACATGTTTATTCTGATGTGTCACAACAATAGTTAGTAACTACCTGATGATTTCTACTTATTTAGGCCTCATCCTGGAGACTTGAATCAGAATGTGCTGCTTCACATGACTGAGAAGCTGGGATATAAACATACTGAAGTGGTAAACACTGTGCTAGCAAACAGAGCCTCCCACATCCTTTCCATTTATTTTCTGCTAAACAAGAAACTGGATTACTATTTTAAAAGCATCCAAGTAAGTAATGATCTGAGCAGTGATTTTTTTTAATGGAAAGTATGTTTAAGTTAAGAAGTATAAACTGGCCAGAAATTTCTCACAATTATTTCAGTGTAAGACATAGCATAGCTAGTTAATACAATAGACAACTGAACCACATACAGATTGATACATGGACTCAGTCTTTATCCACATTCTGCGCTGTGCAATCTCAGATGGGCCTTTGCATTTAACATCAGCACTTCAAGGTGGGAGGGCTTATGATAGAATGGGTAGCACCCCTGCCTCAAACACTTTCGGGTTCAAGTCCCAGTCTAGTACTTGATGAGCAAAGAAGGCACATTCTTTACACAGTCAAACAGGTTGAGTGTCCACTTATAAATCCTTCCAAAATGCACCAACGCTGGGTGGGAAGAGCATCTGTCAGCACTATACACAGTTCTAAACTACAGCACATGTGAAGGAATATGGAGCCACAGAGGTTCAGATTCCATGAGTGGAACTGTGACCCACTCCTACCAATTCAGGGGTAAAAGAAAATTAGCCAGAGTTTCCTGCTGTTGCCAGTTATCTGGTTACCTCAATATGTTTGGATGCTGGTTAGATAAGGTTGAGCTATGATATGTCAGCAATACTTTTGTCTGGATTCATGTGAAAGAGGTAAATTGCTTTACATATAGCACCTTAGTGTGTCCTAATTGACCTTACACTGATGAAGTAGTTTCGAAGTATAGACACTATTGCAATGTAGAAAATGGAACAGCTAAATTGTGCACTGAAACACCCCTTTAATAACGTAATGATATTGTCAGATATTCTGAGGAAGTTCTGATAGCATTCTGAGGAAGGGTCACTGGACCCAAAATATTAACTCTGATTTCTCTCCATAGATGTTGCCAGACCTTCTGATCTTTTCCAGCAATTTCTGTTTTTGTTTCTGATTTCCAGCATCGACAGTTCTTTCGGTTTTTATTTTGCCAGATATTCTGTTTTGCTGATGGTAATTGGAGGGATAGTGATTCCTTTACATCATATTCTCAGGTTACCATTCTAGAGTGTGAGATTTTTTTATTTGATCATTCCTTAAATTCATTCATCAAAAGAAGAAACTCGAGGGTTCAAGATCGTAAACATTACCAACGTAACAGTCACCATGTAAACTTTTCCCTCTGCCCCTCCAGTTATGTTTATGTTAGAATAATGACAATTTGATAGCATCTCCTATGTGTGTTTTTTGGGTCATGCAGACACACTTCAGTGAAAATATCTGTAGTATCTGTAGTAACTTGCAATTGTTAACAATTAATTATTAACAGTATTTACAGTCTGTTTACAGATTGATAGTGATTGACCTTTTTTTATAAGCATGCCTTTCCTCATCACAGACTTTTGCAATACATTATACTCTCGTGTTATTGTTAGTAAACCTTTAGAAAAGATAAAATGCTAGTGAATATGAGATTCTGTATAATCTCTTGTTCACACAGCAAATACCGGTCATAGCTTTAAGGGAATTGGTTGGAAGGATAGTCAGATTCATAGCCAGACAGTACAAAGTTGACTTAATTCATATTCTGTTGAAGTTCTGAAACAAGAGAGGTGCTCTGTGACACTGATCGCATCCCTACTTGCTGTTCTTAATGACTCTTTCCTCAGCAGTTACTACTAAAGCCAAGAATCAACTGAAAGACTGAATAAAGGAAACCATTGAAATCATTCCAAGTTCTTGGCAACTTTTTTTAAACAAGGCCCCGAGACTGATTCATAGTTAATGACACACAATTACTTTGTTGATCTTAAATAGAGAATGTTTGAATACACTCTTTGAAAACAATATTAATTCAATATACAAAATATTTACAACCACTCATTAGAATGGATTGGGACATTTTCATGGGTCTTGGACCAGTTGATCAGAACATCCTGGCACAGATCCAAGCAGATTGCTTGTGCAATGTACATTGTTAAGTAAACAGGTATTACAGGAAGATGAATTGTGTTGAAAAACTTAATGCCATTTTCAATACATACTCATTGCTTTACTTTGCCTAACAAATGGAGGAAATCTTCTCCCAGTATTCTTATGTTAACTCTAACTCTATTTTCCCTCTATTATAGAAACGAGACTTTGCAAATGGTATTTGCTACAAGAATCTGGTGCATCAGTCTGATAAATACAGGCTCAAGGGAATACAGGAGGTACAATGTCTACAGGTTTATCTGTTCATTTTCTTTGCCTGTGTTTATTTGCACAGGCATTCACAATTTACAGTTACGTCAACATTACTACTTTTGACTGAAGGTGTTAGTCTGGACTGATCTACCTCAAACAGAAAATACCTAATTTCGTTTTGATTTCAGTAATCTACCACCTGAAAGCTATTACATTTAGAATTCTTAAACAGTTGTTTTCAGTTTTGGGGAACTTAATGTTTTAGTTATATTGGAAAACCTCTCCTCAGTATTGCCGAGGCTGCCAGTGCTATGAATCACAGGGAATAGAAAGCACTCAAGCTGCGTGGAGTCAGAGGAATGAGTGCCCTTTATTGTCCATCACTGATAAATTTGGATGGCCACCTGAAGTGCCTGTCAATGCTACAAATGCAGAGTAGACAGCAACTGCAATTCCATCAAATGTGACATTTTTTTTCCCTAGAGACAATTTAATGCTCAACTGCTCTTGTAGCCAAATCAGCAAAGAAAAAACATTTAATGTAATTTTTTGCAGAACTCGCATTATGTTGTCCATTTGGACAGAGTGCACCTCATGGATCTGACAAGTGCGATGAGGAAATAGAGTATCACTTCACGTGTTTTTTTTAAGATTTCTTTTATAATGAATAAAATTATATCATGAAAATAAATAAAGGGATAGGTGATAAATTAAGAAAGTTAATAGGAAGCGGTTTGTAGCAATAAAAAGCATTATAAATTAGAATAGAATGAATCAGTCAAATAGCTGTACCTACAAGCATGATACCTAGTGTCTGTACAGATGAATACAGTTTTATATCTAATAAACTTGCCAGCAATTTGGAACAGTACGGTGGTTCAGTGGTTAGCACTGCTGCCTCGCAGTGCAGAGACCTGGGTTTGATCCCAGCCTTGGGCAATGGTCTGCATGGAGTTTGCACGTTCTCCTAGTGTCTGCGTGGGTTTCCTCCCACAGTCCAAAGATGTGCAGGATAGCTGGAGTGGCCATGCTAAATTGCCCACAGTGCCTAGGGATGTTTAGGTGAGGTGTGTTAGACATGGGAAACGTAGGGGAATGGGTCTAGGTGGGATGCTCTTCAGAGGGGCAGTGTAAATTTGTTGGGCCATGTCTGATATAGGTGGAGATTCAGTGATTTTGTTGTAAGTAGTAACACCTCTTCCTATTGAATATGATTATGATGCCTTACCTGCCTTGATGAAAGGTCTTTACAGTCAAACTGTATGACTCTGGTATGCAGTACTGTGCAGCTTTCCAATCTGATTTGTACGTGTGATTTCATTAAAGATTTTTGCTTGTCTAAGTTTCTACTTCCTAAAACTCTTGCTTTTCTCAGAATACAAGTGTTTCAGATGTCAGAATTCTTGCCTCCAAACAGTTCTGTCAAAATTGATTATTTTTGCTTCATTTGCCAGTCATATTTTAGAAATCACTAGCTGGGCTGCTCAGTGCCTGGTAGCATGCCCATGTTATGCTCTGACCATTGAGAGTACAAGGCTGGGATGCATATCTGATTAATATTTACAAGGATGAACAAATCTATTGCAGGGTTACACCACATAATCGCCAGCAATTCCACTCTCATGCTCTCATCATTCGTCAACCAGCATGTCCATTCCTACAGTTGATCGCCTTCCCAAGGCAACAGGAAATTGAACAAATTCTTCTTTACCCAATCAAATGATCCATGATTGTCAGTCAAACTGCCTTTCTCATGCCTGCAACGAGTACTGTAACCAACATATTAAACCAAGGCAGAATTTTTAATGCTGCCTTGTGTTTTTCTCCCCTGAGTTGTTCATAGTAATGTGCCCTGGAGAAAATTCCATTCTTATATTCCCTTCCGTGCTTCTGTTCTTAGATATTCTAGGACAGCCCAGTTGGTTGGAAAACCTAATTGCTGTCTGCAAGAGTTGCAGTTTTGTCTCTCGCTGTCGAGGCACCAACCATAGTTGTGACAGGCAATGTATATCTGTAGTTTCCAGGATGTTAATGCCAAGAGGATGCAGTAGAAAGGGCTGAGTGCCATAAAGAGACTTTTTGAAAAAAAGATTCTTGCATAGCTCATAATTAATGGTTCTTTGTTGGTTTTGGAAACAATTCAACCCTTATTGTTTTGCATTGCAGTTTGTTCCATCTGTTGAGATGAAAACTGTGCCCTCTATCAGCTTAGGTAGAATTATGGGTGCTTAGAGAAAGCTGTCTTTTACTTGCTTCACTGAATAGACTGACCCTTTTGTCCAGTCACCATCGCATTTGCCTGAAGCAGTTCAGTGAACATTTTGCAGCTGCTCTTTAGTCGGGATATTTCTGTTCTTAAGCATTTGGCCTGAAGATTAAACTCTTTCGTTTGCTCTGCAGTGTCCTGAAACATTTATGGGATTCCTATAAAGAGCAGCTGTACTGTAGTTTCATGTTCCTGTGCTTTAAATCCCATCTTCAGTGCTTTAGACAAATATCCTAAAAGGAACTGTTTTGACTCTCCAGTTTTTCCTAATAGCTAAATCCACACTAAAATCAGGCACAATTGGGAGTGTGCTGAGACTGATGTAATTACTAACACACATGCTAATCTAGATAACTAGTACAACCAGACCAACAGCTTTAAAAAAAAACTGACAGAGGCCCCAAAGAGCTGGCAATTTGAGAATGGCCCTGATTACAAGCCTATGACATTTCAAAACAAGTACTTACACAGGATTGAATTTAACACTGGGTGTGTTCAACATTCCTTCAATTGCATGGGAGAAGAATGAAACAAATTAAATGAAGACTTGAAAGGGAACTGCAGTTGTTGAAATGGATCCAGGGACATGTTCCTGTGGAAAATATTGAATTTTGCATTGAAAATGATGCATTCTAATTCATTTTATACTGTACAATTGATTGATTGATTGATGGTCTTAAAGGAAAGAAATAACATAATAATATTCAAATTTTCAATCGAGAGCCAAAGCAGCATTTCATCAAAATTAAACAACTCATTCAGAGAAGCATTGTAATCCTGTGGTCTGAGTTCAGAGAGACTCTGCACCCTGTCCAACTCCCCTTTACTCAATTTTCTACTTCTCTAGCCCTTCCTGTTTATAAATGTCATCTTATCTCCCAAGTCTGTCATTAATTCATCATAATGCTTATATCCCTAAAATCACTAAAATGCTACATCTGCTCAACATTACTATATCAATGTGAAAGTTGGAATATAAGCATGAAAACTAAACAGAACAGAGGTGTGCTTTCTGAAGCATACAATGGACATTAGTTGGATAACACACATTACGAATAGGAACATTTTGAGGGCACTAAATCCATGGGATTAATTTGATAAGAAGTTCACATAGAAACATAGAAGGTAGGAGCAGGGGAAGGCCATTTAATCCCTTGAGCCTGCTCCGCCATTCGATATGATCGTGACTGATCAACGAACTCATTACCCTAATCCTGTCCTCCGCCATATCTCTTGATCCCTTTAGCTAGAAGAGCTACATATACCTCCTTCTTGAAAACACAATGTTTTGACCTCAACCACTTTCTGTGGTATGAGCTGCACAGGCGCACCACTCCCTGGGTGAAGAAATATCTCCTCATCTTAGTCCTAAAATGTTTACCCCTTATCCTTAAAAAATGATCCCTGGTTCTGGACTCCCCCACCATTAGGAATATCCTTCCTACATCTAACCTGTCTAGTCCTGTTAGAATTTTTAAGGTTTCCATGAGATCCTCCCTCTTCTAAGCTCTGGTGAATATCATCCTAACCAACTCAATCTCTCCTCATGTGTCACTCCTGCCATCCCAGGAATCAATTTGGTAAACTTTCACTGCATTCTCTCTATAGCAAGAACATCCTTCCTCTGATAAGGAGACCAAAACTGCACAAAACCAGATGCAGCCTCACCAATGTCCTGTGTTATTGCAGCAAGACATCATTGTTCCTGTACTCGAATCCTCTTATCAAGGTTAACAAACAGTTTCTTTTTTCCTGCCTCTGCACCTGCACATTTACTTTCAGCAACTGGTGCATTAGGCGACATCTAAGTGTTCGTGAAAATTCCCTCCTCTCAATTTACAGCTATTCAAATACTAATCTGCCTCCCTATTTTTGCTATCAAAGTGAATAACTTCATGTTTATCCACATTATACTATATCTGCCATGCATTTTTCCATTTACTCAGCCTGTCCACTACAACATCTCTGCATCCTTCCCATAGCTCACCCTTCCACCCTGCTTTGTGTCATCTGCAAATTTGGAGATATTACAGTTAGTTCCCCCATCTAAATTATTAACATTTATTGTGAAGAGACAACTAAAATCCTTTAACTCATACTTATGAGAACCTCAAACAACTGGTAGTGAATGGTGACTTTAAGCAGAGCAAGAGGAAGACAATGAGAACATACACTGATAGTTTAAGAAGCAACTTAAGTATAAGATTCAAGAACAAAATCACGATGTTAGCTGCAGAGACTGGAAGTAAAACTGGACTTCCCATCCCACTCTTACCTATGATCCAGGTCAAAGTTGAGCTTCTTTGCTTGACGCTGGAGTTACCCGTCAGCAGTTCATATCGATCTCTTCCCGTTTCACTCCCATCACTTGATATAGCATTGTAGTAAAATGCACAACCAGTTGTTTGATGCCTGCTGTAATCAGTGTGGTGCTGATGTTCTTGCCATTCTGGGGCAATTTGCCCACAATGCAGCATTCCTGGGAGGATGTTAAGACAGGTCTAGGTCTGTGACCTTGGATTGCCTTTGTTGGACTGAAGTTTTTGACGAGTAAGTTGCATTTGAGGCTTTTTGTTATGAAAACTGTTCTTATAGGAAAAATCTCCACAACGCTTTTGTTTCAAACTTGTCTTGAAACTAGTTCTTCCAAACATTACCTGGATAAACTGTTTTGTAAATATTTCTCCTGATTTACCCATAAATGGTAAATTAACATAATTGGACAGTGTATATCTTATCATACCAATTGGTTTTTTTAATGCAATAATTTTAAAGTCGATAAGCCCTTTTTAAATGACAAATTGAAAACTTTGTGGCAGTGATAACATTAAAAATTGCTGTCTTTTGAGAAGTACACTCAGTTCCCATAGGACTGCCATCATACTTTTATGATACAGCCATACTGTTATCTCAAGACAGCTGCCAAATAGCTGGACATTTTATCCTTGGCCAGCTCTTCCTCACTGTGCTGCTTCTCTGATCTACATGTGACACAGACTGTGTAGCCTCCACTCCATCATCTGTGCTCCATCATCTCCTGTACATTATATTCTTTTAATTTGTGTTCTCATTTGTCTGTATATTTTGCTATGCACAGCCATCAATTATTAAACAGAACCACCTGTATACTTTATGTAATTTTACTTGTATTCATAATGTTTTAAGATTAACGCTAAAATAATCACACATTTGTGTCTCTTCTATTTTCTTTCTTTTTTTTTCTGTTTCTTTGCTACTTCTTTTATGAATCCCTTGGGCAGTCTTCGGGATTCCTTCAGTTGTAAAATTGAGGAATAGTTCAATGGGTAAAAACAATGCCACTCAAGTTTAAGCATTGCTGCCATGCTGTTATATCCCTGAATACTGTTGCTCTGGTAACAGCAACTACTAAACTGCTGCAGAGTCCTGAACAAAGGAATATCTGCAGTGACCTTTAGAAATTCATGCTGGTTGCACTATTCCAAGACGTTAAATATCTAAAAGTCTTACTTGGGGATGAGGAATATGGGGACATGTCCTTAACTAATGTATAATGTCCTGCAAAATTCATTTTTATTTAAGGGGATACTTTATATAACTTCACCTCCATAGGAAAAGAAGCCCAAGAACCCAGAAAGAGGAGTGGAGTTTTTTCAAAAACCATCTGTAAGAAAAGCAGAGAAAAGCTCTAAACCTTTAAACCCCGGTAAAGCTGTGCTGAAGGAGAAAAAAGTTCCCGATCCTGAGAGAGGTAAGCCTATTGCAGACATCCATGAGATCGTGATGTTCATGTTAAGTTATACATCCAGTCTCTGATGATACAGAGACAGGAAGGTCTGGGCCAATAAACCAGGAGAAATTTAAGAGCCAGTTGGACAAGCATGGACTAATAAAGGAGAACTAAAACAGATTTGTTCGTGTTGACTAACTTGATCTCATTTTTTGATGACGTAACAAAGTATGTGGGTGAATGCAATGTATCTGTGCATAAACTTTCAAAAGTGTCTGATAAAGTACCATATATGAGGCATGTCAAGATAACAGAAGTCTAAGGAAGAGGGAATACAGATTGGATACAAAATTGCCTATGGGATAGCAATCAGAGAATGGTGGTGAATGGCTGTATTTCAACTTCAGAGTTTGAGTTATAAGATCGCTGGTGATTCTTGGTGCATGTTGATTACCTGAACTTGTAGGTACCTAACACAGTCTTGAAAATTGAAGATGAAACAAAACTTGGGAATGTAATAAATGGTGAGTAAGTTATTAAGCGACTTGCAGAGCATGTAGGCTGGTTGAAAGGGAAAGCACAGTAAATGAAATTCAACATAAAAACATATGAGGTGATACATTTTGGTAGGAAGGGTGAGGCAACACAATGTATACTAAATGATATAGTATTAAGAAGACAGACTCTTAGGAGTACTCAGGCCAGGCAGTATCAGAGGAGCAGGAAACTTGAGGGTCCCGACCCGAAACGTCAACTTTCCTGCTCCTCTGATGCTGCCTGGCCTGCTGTGTTCCTCCAGCTCCACACTGCGTTATCTCTGACTCCAGCATCAGCAGTTCTTACTATCTCTTAGGAATATTCAAATGTGCATGACTCTTTGAAGGTGGAGATATGGCTTCCTGGACTTTATAAATAAAGGCATGGCCTGGATTTTCACCCCCAGTGTGGGTTTGGAAAATCAGGAAATGCCTTAGCTTGCATTACCCACCTCAGAAAAATTTCCCTAAGTGACAAGAACGTTGTTCTGGAGAGGGGTGCTGGGGTCGTGGTGGTGACTTCATCATACAAAAATTATCTCTTTAGTGAAACCCCATTCAACACCAAGTAAAGCCCCTCAACTACTTACACCCTCATAAAAACAAATATTTTTATTGGTAATCCCACATCCAAGACAGCTAATCCTTCAATAAACTCTTCAAGCTGTTGATCACAGTTCAGTTTACAATTAGCTTCCTTTCTCACTGTGATAATGCTAAATTGTGGAAATCTGTCAAGCAGTAATAATGTTATAATGATAGCACCTAGAGCTGTGTTAACAAACAACTGTTGAAGCTGCAGTCACATATTCTTTTCTACTCACAGACAAAAGAGGGCTTTTAAAATTTTATTTCTAAACAATTGGGCCCCCTAACAGTCCAAGAGAAATAGAAGAGCAGATAAGTCGGCAAATTTCAGAGAAGTGCAAAAGTAAAGTAAAAAGTAAAAGTAATAATGGTAGGGGATTTCAACTTCCTCAACATTAATTTGGGTAGTCAAAGTGAGAAAGGCTAAGAAGAGAGGAATTCTTAAAATATATCCAGGACAGCTTTTTAAGCAAGTACAGTAAAGGCCCTATAAGATTTAGATTTAGGATATATTTATTTGTCACATGCACGAAGTATAGGAACACATAAGTACAGCGAAAATTACACAAAATTGCCATTCACTGGCGCTCAATCGGTTACAAAAACCAGAACTAAAAGATTTAACAGAGCCAAAAGGTCAACCGGAGAAAAAATAAGTCCAGATCTGAGTCCCAGGTCTCATCTCCACAATGGTGCAGGCACCGCTCCAATCGCTAGGACATCCAGGAGGGCACCATCACCGCTGACCCCTCACTGGCCCCGCTCTCACCGCCCACTGCTGCCCCCTCACCGGCCCCGCTCTCACCGCCCACTGTCCCCTCATCGGCCCCGCTCTCACCGCCCACTGCCCTCTCACCGCCCACTGCTGCCCCCTCACCGGCCCC
>NC_063342.1:22819803-22945335 GCF_021869965.1 Rhincodon typus
CCCCCTCACCGGCCCCGCTCTCACCGCCCACTGCCCCCTCACCGGCCCCGCTCTCACCGCCCGCTGCCCCCTCACCGGCCCCGCTCTCACCGTCCACTGCCCCCTCATCGGCCCGCTCTCACCGCCCACTGCCCCCTCAACGGCCCCGCTCTGACTGTCACTTCGGCCCATGCTCAAGGTGCTGTCACTGCAGGACATGGCCCGCGCATTCAGTTCCTGTCACATGGTTCCCTGTCACGACCTGACTCCTTAGGTAGGTGTGGTGGGGGGATAGAATTACTGCAGAGAGGAGAGAAAGAGAAGAAGAGAAAAGAAAGGAAAAGGAAAAAGAACTAGTGAGCAGAGTGGAGCAACAAATGGAGCACCTTACCCTGCCGCCATCTTGATGGACAGAGTTGGGGAGGTCTGGACTTAATTTTCGGTGATGAAGCTGGGGAAGTGATTAAAGTATCAGTGGGGGAGCATTTTGCAGTCAGCGAGCGTAACTCCATTAGATTCAAGGTTGTTATGGAAAAGGATTATAAAAGACCCGAAATCAAAGCTCTAAACTGGGGGTCAGTGTTCGGATCCTTGCTGTTTTGTGATTTATATAAATGATTGATTTCCATTTCAGCGATAGATTTTTAAAATAAATAGCATCTCGATTATAACAGAGGATGAATTTACTATAAAAGTACTAAGCATTCAAACAATAATGTCAAACAGTGTAATTACATCTTAAAATGAGGGATTGCTGTTGTCACCGCGGAATATCTGAATTCTTTCACTGTATGTTGTTTTTTGATTGCAAAATTACTGAGAGAAAAAGCTGTCTCAAGTGCTACTGTTGTGAGGAAATCTGAACTCTCAAACTCTGTTTTAACCTTCTGTCTACAGGACTGATTCTGGAACCTTGCCTTCCTATACCTATGCCAGCAGGTGAAGCTAGAGCCAGCAAGAATGAATGTGTCAACTCACAATCCTTGGAGTATTTGGAAGTGAACTGTCCTCTCCCCAGGACCCCAATGCCAATCAGACAACATGGCTCTCAGCCACTTGAAACTGTGAGTGCAAGACACGGGGCAAAGGACATATACCCCATTGTGAACAGTAAATATCCTACTTGCCTGGGACAAGATCGAATTGAACTAATTCCTCAGCAGAGAGCCCTGGGACCTTCTGGGATTTTCTCTTACTCATCCACCGAACAGACTACAGTTTCAATTCAGCAGCACGAGTGTTTAAGATCCATGAAAACACTGAGTCATCCTAGTCACACCATTCCATCATATGAAGAAAAGAAAGAACTTATGGGACCCCAGATGGTGTCCCATATTCCATCAGTTTCCAATAATGCAAGATCCACTGAACTGGGCAATCCTTATCTGGTTAAAAGTAGGGGCAAGTTTCCAATGATGGGCATTGGTCAGATGCTGAGAAAACGGAATCAAACGATACAACTAAAAATGGACAGACCCAAAGAAACATGTGGTCCTGAGTTTCCTACATCAGATATTATACAGAAGATGCTGTATACTTCTGGTAGTCTGGAACCCCAGTGTTGATTTCAGTTCTCAACCAGAATTAGATTTCGGTGTGATTTATCTCAAAGGAACACTCATCAAGCTGGCAAAATTGCTCACTATATTTTTTTCCATTAGTATTTCTTCGTAAAGTTTCTCAGGAACATATCTCAAAAATATTTAATCTAACTTTTGAATGCAAAGCTGATTTGGATAGTGCAAGGCCAAGAATTTGTTCACATATCTGTGTAATTTAAAACAGCACAAAAGTTAATTGATTCTGTGTATAATAACTGCATGAAGACCTTTGTAAAAGAAGTATTGTTCATTGGATCATTTTCATTGGAATTGTGAACTTTTTAACTGCTGACATATCTAACATTGTAGGCAGCCATTCATCAAAGGGCTGAAAGTATTATACTTGAGAAACATTTAGATTGTGTTTTTAATCCATATATGTGGTATTCTTTTACTGAAGCTAAATTGTCAGTATTTTTCTGAAGCAATTGTGCATTCTAGGCATTATTTTGTTAGAAGGTGAGACATTCAACAAAAAATTGAAGAGATCATCAAATCTAACAAACACCATGAGAAACTGGCATGTTCTATTTAGTGCTGACTATTGTTTGCAATTTTATATACACATACAATATATATAAGCTTTATTCTTGATTTAAAATGCTTTGCATTCAGTCTTTTTAAAATTTTTTCTTTAACAACATATAGGACATTTTATTAAAAAACCAAGCGGTCTTAGTTTTTGTGGGAATTGCGTATAAGTTTACATTTAGAGTTTGTAAAATGGAAGATATGTTCAAATGTTTAGTCAATTTTATTAGCTGGACTAGAGCTATCTACATATAGCTTGGCAATCACTGTTTGTCAGTAATATTTCTCTGAGGAGCCAGTCCATATTTACTAGTCTGAGAACTTTATAAACAAGAGTGCACAGCCACAGTAATTACTAAAATTGGGGTGTCAGGGGCAGTGAACACTATAATGCAAATCAGAAAATACTTGTTTTTCCCAGTGCATCCCGTTGCCAGTTTTCAGCAGATCCTATCTCATATCAAGAGCTCTTTCCTTGGGTGACATTTGTCAGAATCTGTTTTTTGTTTTCTTGGTTCAGCCAAAGTGAGCTGCTTATATTGGCTTCAACAATCATTAGACGCAAGAAATCTGTGATCCAGACAAGAAGCTGGGATACATAATGACCATGTGTGCTAGAGTGAATTAGGTGATTGCACGTCAACATTAACTTTGAACTCAATGGAAATAAAAATTGGGAGAGATGTAAATTTGGCAACTCGCTGTTGCCTTTTATTTTCCCTAATGCATAAGGATGGTATCTAGTCCAGTGAGTGAGTGAGAGGGCATCAATAGCAAAACTTAAGTTTGTGTGGTTTTTATTTCTTATTCTCTGAAGAAAAGGAATGTTTTGAAATGAGTGAAGCAAATCCATGCATTTTTCATTCAATGGTCTCCTAACTACTCACCAAGGCCGCGATAAAAATGTGCAGAATCCATCAATTAACTTACAATCTTCCTCATGTGTTTGACCATAAGACCACAATAAAACCATAAGAAATAGGAACAGGAGTAGACAATTGGCCCCTCAAGCCTGCTCCATCATTCAATAAGATCATTACTTATCCGACATTCCTCACGTGCACCTTCCTGCCCTTTCCATGTTACACTTGATGCCCCCACTGATCAAGAATCTGAAACATCTGCTGCTATAATTCATGGCTATTCTCCTGTAAAACTGTTTTAATATTAAATCTTTCTTCACGGTGGACACAAGCATTTCTTGCACAGCATGTGATCCTATATTGAAATACACAATAAAATTGCTTAGCACTTTGGAGTTGCACAGGATTGGATATAGTGCTGTACGCACTGTGACAGGAACTGTGTTAGCAACTGATTTTAAGCTTCTCACTGGCTTCAACCATGAGGAATCGTCTCTTCTCAGCCTCTTTCCTCCCAGTTAGTATCCCTGATCTTCGGTTCAGTGTTATATGCAAAGATGTGTAAAAATGAAGGTTTTTTTTTTCCTTCTACAGAAGGGAAAGTTGCTTACAATCAATAGTTTAATGGCAAATTATTTTCTGAAGTAACTTGCAAAGGAAATTCTAATGGGGCTAACAACACTGTTAGAAAAACAATTTTTCAATTAACTACTGAGTGTAAGCAGTATATTTGAATATTGCTGAAAAGAAAGGCATGTTTCCAGTGTTTTTCATCTTGTTGTCATCATTTCAAAAGCAAGAATGCCAAACATCAAGCATTCGCAATAATTTACACTATAGGATGTTTGGCAAGTCAACTCTGATTGGCATTTTCATGGAGAAGGCAGCCTGAACAATAAGCCAAGCAGCATCAGAGGAGCAGGAAAGCTGACGTTTTGGGTCGAGACCCTTCTTCAGAAATGGGGGAGGGGAGGGGGATTCTGAAATAAATAGGGAGAGAGCAGGAGGCAGATAGAAGATGGATAAAGAAGACAGGTGGAGAGGAGACAGACAGGTCAAAGAGGCGGGGATGGAGCCAGTAAAGGCGAGTGTAGGTGGGGAGTTGGGAGGGGATAGGTCGGTCCAGGGAGGACGGACAGGTCAAGGAGGCGGGATGAGGTTAGTGGGTAGGAGACGGGGGTGGGGCTTGAGGTGGGGGCTTTCCTGCTCCTCTGATGTTGCTTGGCCTGCTGTGTTCATCCAGCTCTACACCTTGTTATCTCAGATTCTCCAGCATCTGCAGTTCCTACTATCTCTCTAGCCTGAACAATAAGTTCTGTAAGCCTTTGGGTAATTCAAAAAATGGGTAAGGCTTGAACATATTCCTTTTCTTCGCATGTCCCATTGTGTGGATATATGTCATTTGTAGCAGGTGTAAATGAAAAATCTTATGAGCTCAATTGATTACTTAACATTATTTGTTAATGTAGTTATTTGCATGCTGAAGATTGTTCAGCAAGTCCCATCATCAACATCGGTGGTCCTTCACAGACGAGGATGACTGTCTTCCATTGTCAGGATGAGTCCGTAGGTAGCTGTAGAGACCTGCAGCTATCACAGGCTCTGTTACATTTGGGGCAGAAGGTGGTCATGGGAAGGGGTGGGTGGGACATTGGTGTAGAAAGTGCGCTCCTTACGCTGTTTTTGCCTGGCTTCCGTTTTTTTTCCCGATGGCAAGTCTCAAGGCGCTCAATGCCTTCCCAGATGCTCCTCCTCCACTTTGGACGGTCTTGGGCCAGTGATTACCAAATGTCTGTGGGAATGCTGCACTTCGACAGTGATGCCTTGAGGGTATCACTGAAGAGCTTCCTCAGACCCTTCACAAAGTCACGTCTAACAATAGACGTTTTAATTTGGGTTTTCCAAGTGTGGGCAGGCTGAGTAATCTGTACTATTGCAAGTAACCAAAGGAACATGTTCCTTCATTTGATCAGCCAACTATTCAGACACAGAACTTACCTAACTGACATAATTCCAGCATTGAAATTCATAGACAATCATCGTTCAATTATGTAGTAGGCAGAAAATCTTTTTGTACTGACAGAAACATACTGTTGGTAGAAAATACCACTTGATAAGGCACTGAATAGTATCAGTGTGAAACAGTTTGCACAACCCAGTGTTCACATTTTTTAAGAGACTTTTCATTTCCAGTGCAATTTGAGGTAGACCAGACACTTTTAACATCTGAAAGTGGTGGCCTTTGGCCTATTTGGGAGTTTGCATGATACACTGCAAATAACATTGTACATGTTTCAATTAGGTAACTTCTCATTCTTCTAAACTCCAGGAACATAGACCCAATCTCATCAGTCACTCTTTGTAGGAGAATTGCCTCAATCTGGTGTTAAAGGAAATTAATATTCATAGTTAGAATGTTTTACTGGAGAAGCTAATGGGTCTGCAAGTTCATAAGTCCCTGGGGCCTGCAAGTGTACCCCAGAGTGTTAAGAAGTAGCTATAAAGATAATGAACATATTGGTGATGATCTTTCAAACTTTTATAGATGCTGGAATGATTTCTATAGGTTGAAAGCTAACACATGTCATCCCACTATTTAAGAAAGGGGCAAAAGAGAAACAGAGAACGTAGATTCGTCAGCCTTAAAGGGAAAATGCTTGAACTTACCATGAAGGATATGATAAACGGACACTTGAATAAAAGAAATCTGATTAGCATAATACACATGAATACACAAATGGACAATCATGTTTGACAACTATGTAGAGTTTTCTGGGAATGTTACTAACAAAATGAATAAAGTGGTGTTGATGGACTTAGTATCCTTGTTTCATCAGAGCCTTTTATTAAGGTCTCCCACAAAAGATTGGATAACAAAATTAAAACACGTAGTGTAGGAGGTAATGTACTAGTATGGGTTAAAGATTGGCTGATGGGCAGAAAACAAAAAGTATGAGTAACTGCATAACCTGTAAGAAGCTTTATACCGTCCAGGCTGAAGCAGCCCATATAATGGCCACCACAACCGCAAACATTCATTCTCCCCACCACCAACCCTCAGTAGAGCAATGTGTACAATCTACAAGAGGCACTGCAGAAATCCATCGAAGTTCCGAAGTCAGCACCTTTCAAAACCATAACCACCACTGTCTAGAAGGGCATGGAAGCAGATACATGGGCAAACCCTGACTTGCAAGTTCCCCTTCAAGCCACCCAGCACTCACACTTGGAAATATATTACCCTCCCATCTGTCACTGGGTCAAAATCCAGGAATTTCATTCATAATAGTTTTGTCAGTGTACCTACATCAAATGGATTACAGCAGTTCAAGAAGGCAGCTCAACACCACCTTCTGAAGGGCAACTGTGGGTGGACAATAACAAACCCATGAGGGAATAGAAAAAAAAATTGTATTAGCAGACTGGGCTGAGCAAGATGCCACAAGGATCAGTACTTGGGCTCCGGCTGTTCACAATATTTGTCAATGATTTGGACATAGTGACCACATGTAATATTTCCAATTTTGCAGATAATGCACTGTTAAGCAGGAACATATATTGTAAGGAAGATGTAAAGTGGTTTTAGGGGGATTTTGACAGATAGTGAGTGACAGCTTAGAGGGCAAAAACTTGGCAGGTGGAATATAATATGGAAAAATGTGAGGATATTCACTTTGGTAGGATAATCAAGTGTGCAGAGTATTTTTTTTAAGAGACTGAGAAGTGTAGATGTGCAAAGGGACCTGGGTGTCCTTGTCAATGAGTGACTAAAGGATAATTAGGAAGGCTAGTGGAATGTTAGTCTTTATCACAAGAGGGTTTGAGCATAAGAATAGCGAAGTCTTGCTTCAGATGTACAGCAGCTTGGTTAGAAAGCACCAGGATATTGTGTACAGCTTTGGACTCCTTATCTCAGCAAAGATGTTATTGTCAGAGAAAGAGTGCAACTCAGGTTCACCGGATTTCAGCATGGCAGGGATGTCCTGAGAAGAGAGATTGCACAAACTTGACTGTCATTCTCTAGAGTTTCAAAGAATGAGAAATGGTCATGTTGAAATCTACACCATATGTAGCTGGATCATAGATTACCTACAGCGTGGAAGCAGGCCATTCGGCCCATCGCATCCACACTGACCTTTTGAAGAGCATCTCCCCAGAACCACCCTCCACTACCCTCTCCCTGTAACCCTCCAATGACTAATCCACCTAACCCACACATCCCTGGGCACTATGGGCAACTTAGCATGGCCAATCCACCCAACCCGCACATCTGTGAACTGTGGAGGAAACCAGACCATGTGCAAACTCCACACAGACAGTTGCCATACGGTGGGATTGAGGATGAACAGGGTAGATGCAGGTAAGGTGTTTTTGCTGGTTTTTGAGGTCTACAATGCAAAAATAAAGGAGATCCATTTAGGACCGAAAAGAGGAAAATTGATTTTACTCAAATCTTTGGAATTCTCTACCCTGACTGGTCTGTGGAAGCTCAGTCTTTGAGTGTATTTGAAGTAGCGATTGATAGATTTCTGATTACCAATGGCATAATGGGAATAGTTTGGATAAAAGGCATTAAGGAGTTCAATCATCAATGATTGTAATAAATGGCAGAGCAGGCTTGACATGCGAAATAGCCTATTCCTGTTCCTATGGGCTGAAGCTCATTTTTTTTTTAGCTAAGTCCAATCTGTGTCAGGTCTTTTTGGAGGGATTTCTGCCACAAGGTATATTGGTATTCTCACTGTATCTTACTTAACCCACCTCATTAACTACCTACCCCACCCCCAATGGCATCCCTCACATCCGATTCCAGTTCCATTGTACCACCCACCATTTCCAGATCAACTCCCCATTCAGTGGATATCCCAGACTTCATTAGCATGCCTTGTGCTCATGCTATCTTTAAAAGCCTATTATGCACACAGACAAGCACCGTCTATCTGGAGCTGCCCTGCACAGTTCCTTGACTTTGTCCCGGATTGTCCAACAGAGGAAATGGATGCCCTGCTTTGTGGGAAGGGACCTGGAGATCCTGCTAGATGAGATGGTGCAGAGGTGGGACTTCTTGATCCCCCAGGACCTGGAATGGAGACCATATCACCAGAACATGCCAGCCTTGTCTGAGCTTGCAGTCCAGGTCAGTGCAGGCTCAGCCGTGTGGAGGAATGCAATATAGGATAATGACCTTCACTGCTCCACCACTGTAAGTGCTGCCATCTTCTCTCTGATAATTCACACTCACTCTACCTCTGGCACTATCCCCACCTTTCACCCAGCTAATGCTATGCCACTGTCAATCATTCCTGCAATATCTTCCCTCACTCGCTGGCAGTCTGCGCATTTCCAAATACCTGGCCTGGTATTGGAGGCTGCCCTTGATTTAGTATGCTGGGACCCCCTGAGGGACAGCAATCCTCTTGAGTGTGGTCTGCTGACAGCGATAGCAAGTAGCCTTCCTTTGTGTGTGCTATACGGCAAGGCAGGGATGTTGCGAACATTTAGGCAGGCTCAGAGTGAGCAAGTGCTACAACAGTGAACAAAGAGGCCAGAGATACAGCCTGGTCCAGTCCATGAGCTGGGTGTATGTCTCTACGGGCATGGTATCCTTGCTGCAGCCTTACAATGGTAGTTGCCAATGCAGCCTGAGGTGCAACATTGAAGTGTAGAAGCGTATTGTAAGTGGATCAGAAATGTGCCATGAGGATTTTTAGAGGTTGGCACATATCAGATGGTAAATGACTGTGGATGTGAGATGTGTGTGGCTGGTGTCCATGGAGTGTGCTTTTGATGTTGGTGGCCAGTGTCCAACATGGAGGTTCTTCAGAACAATGGCGAGCTGAATTTGCCAGGTACCTACTGTTGTTTCCATGTCATGTTTACTCGACATCCAGCTTGTCTGGTAAGATTAGTAAGATAGAAAGTTGCATGTTAATGAGGCAAGCAGGGCCATCAAGAAGGCATTGGACAAGAAATAACCACCCTTAATTAGCAATTCGCTGCTGTCTCGCAAGAAACTCATTGTTCATGGAAAGCATAAAACATGGATGAGATGCTCCTCATGTTGAGATTAGCCTTGCCAGACTTTGTGCCTGTTTTACTAACAAGCTGTAGTTTATAGCATGATAGGTAGGCATGCACATCACTTTGGCTAATGAGACAATTATTAAGACTATGAGGAGCAATGTATGATTTTTTTTCCTTTATTCATTCACGGGATTAGGGCGTTGCTGGCTAGGCAGCATTTATTGCCCATCCCTAATTGCCCAGAGGGTAGTTAAGAGTCAACCACATTGCTGTGGGTCTGGAGTCACATGTCGGCCAAACCAGGTAAGGATGGCAGTTTCCTTCCCTAAAGGACATTAGTGAACCAGATGGGTTTTTCCAACAAACGACAATGAATTCATGCTCATCATTAGATTCTTAATTCCAGATAGTTATTGAATTCAAATTCCACCATCTGCCATGGCAGGATTTGAACCCGGGTCCCCAGGGCATCTGGGTCTCTGGATTAATAATCCAGCTATAATACCACTAGCCATCACCTCCCCTCCCCATGATATGACTGACCACGTCAGGATCTCAACTTGAACTCCTCAATTCTCCATCCAGGAATGTATGATGTCGTCATATTGCATGGAGTATAATGCAATCACCAAACTTAACTCTTTCAGAAATCTATAAAGCAGCATTCCCTCACAGGCAAGTAGATTCCTCCTCAGGTAAGGTCACTAAAACGCCACATAATGGCCTCATAAATGCCCAGTGACAGTAGTAAAACAAAGAAAACAAACAGAACCAACCTTACTACTGCCCAAATCAATTTTTCTGAAGCTCTCCAAGTAAATTTCTGCATTCTACAAATGCTGGTGTTTTGCTTATATCCAGTTCTCAATCGTGGATCACTCATTAATTATTTCTGAATTATGGGTACTTTATAATAAATATTGATTTTTAGAAAAACATTTTTTGAATGACTAAGGTACACCAATGCTCCTTTTCTGAACCTCAGGAATCAGTAAATTTATCTAGTTGTTTCTCTTATATTTGTGTGTCTAGCATATTCAAAAGGGATTTTTATTATAATTAATTTATGGGATGTGGGCATTACTGATTGGACTGGCATTTATTGTCCGTCCTTAGTTGTCCTTGAGAAGGTGTTGTTGAGCTACCGCTGCAGTCCATTTGGTTTAGGTATTCCCACAATGTCATTAGGGAGGGAGTTCCAAGGCTTTAACCCAGAGACACTGAAGAAATGTCGATATAGTTTCAAAACTCCAAGATGGGGCAGCAATGGCCTAGTGGTGTTATCACAGGACTGTTAATCCAGAAACTCACCGGGTACTGGGTTTGAACCCTGCCACAGTAGATTGTGGAATTAAAAAATCTGGAATTAAGAGTCTAATGGTGATTATGAATCCATTGTTGATTGTTGGAAAAACCTGTCTGATTCACTAATATCCTTTAGGGAAAGGAAGCCGTCATCCTTACCTGGTCTGGCCTACATATGACTCCAGACCGACACCAATAATGTTGACTCTTAACTGCCCTCTGGGCAATTAGGCATGGGCAATAAATGCTGCCTGGCCAGTGACACCCTTAAACCATGAATGAATTTTTTAAAAAATCACGATATTTGCTGGCTTGGAGGGGAACTTGCAGGTGGTGGTGTTCTCGTGTGTCTGCAGCTTTTGTCCTTCTAGATGATAGTGGTCATGCCTTTGGAAGGTGTTGTCTAGAGAGCCTTGGTGAATTTCTGCTATGCATCTTGTAGATGATACAGGCTGCTGCAACAGTGTCAATGGTGGAGGTTGGGATCATTTGTCGATATGAGGCTAATCGTCCTGGATGGTTTCAAGTTTCTTGAGGGTTGTTTGAGCTGCATCATCCAGGCAAGTGGGGAGTATTCCATCATACTCCTGACTTGTGCCTTATAGATGGTGGACAGACTTTGAGGATTCTGGAGATGAGTAATTGCCGCAGTATTCCTAGTCTTGGACCTACTGTTGTCGCTGACCTGCTCTCGTAGCAGTGTCTATCTAACTGGTCCATTATTGTTTGTGTTAGCCTTAGCATGTTAGCTGTAGGGAATTCTGCAAGGCTTATGCTGTTGAATGTCAATGGGTGCTGGTTATATTCTCCCTTGATGAAGATGGTCATTGCTTGGTACTTGTGTAGCATAATGTTCCTTGCCACCTGTCAGCCGAAGCCTGGAAATTATGCAGGTTTTGCTGCTTTCGGGCATGGACTGCTTCAGCATCTGCAGAGTGGTGAATGAACAGTGCTGAACATTGTGCATTTAACAGCGAGCATCCCCACTTCTGATCTGGTAGGACAGTCATTGATGAAATAGCTTGAGAAACTCCTGCAGTAATGTCCTGGGACTGAGTTGGCTGTTCAACAATCGTATCCATCTTCCTTTGTTCTCCCTGATTTTTCCTGACTCTAATTTTGCAAGGGTTCCTTGATGTCACAGTCAGTCAAATGTGGTCATGAAGTCAAGAGCAATGATTCTCACAGCACCTCTGGAATTCAGCTTGTTTGTCTATGTTTGAACCAAGGCTGTAGTAAGGTCAGGAGCTGAGTGGCCCTGAGATCTGTAAGTTCAAGAAATCTGTTTATTTTCGATGTGGCACAGATAGTATCTTCAAAGAAAGATCAGGGAACTGCTTATCAGCTAGCATTTGTGGGTATAATCTGTAAAATCTGTCCTTCCATTTGTTTTAATCTTAACACTTTTATAACTGATTTCAAATATTACCTTTAAAACCATTCAAACATAAATTGAGCAGTAATGCATGAAAAGTGACAACCCACTGTTTGAACTTGGCTACTCCAACTGCAAATAAAAAATGCTTTTAGTGCACGATATCAATTGTTTTAAAACTTTGTCTGCAGCATTCTCTAGGAAATATCAATGCATTTCTGGAGCCCTCATTTGAACTTTCAAACATTACGCCAGACACATCACCTTGAATGTAGAAAATAAAGGAAACTTTTAGTCAAAGTTAACAGGGCTATGATGAATACTGCAGCTGTCAATGATTTCTGAAGTCACACAATTACAAAAGTTTTTTAAACTGGAAAACTAGAAAACAGCATCTTAAAAAATCCATTAACAGCATAAGAGTTAAATAGGGTTTGAATCATTTGCTTTCTTAGAGTCATACAACACAGAATCAGACCCTTCGGTCCAAATTGTCCATGCTGACCAAGTTTCCCAAACAACACTAGTCCCATTTGTCTTTGTTTGGCCCATATTCCTCTAAACACATATTCCTCTGCAGTTGTAGAAGGTTAGCTGTATTCATGTACCTGTCCAAATATCATTTAAATGTTGAAACCATACCTGTATTGATAACTTCCTCTGGCAGTTCATTCCACATACACACTCTCTGTGTGAAAAAGTTGCCACTTAGGTCCTTTCTAAATCTTCCTCTCACTTTAAAAATATGCCCTCTAGTTTTGAACTCCCTTACCCTAGGGTAAAAAAACCCTTTTCTATCCACCTTACCTATGTCCCTCATGATTTTATAAACCTTTATAAAGTCACTGCTCAACCTCCTACACTCCAGTGAGAAAAGTCCCAGCCTATCTAACCTCTCCTTATAATTCAAATCCTCCAGTTCTTGTAAATCTTATCTGCACACTCTCCAATTTAATAATATCCTTCCTATAGCAGGGTGACCAGAAATGTACACAGTACTCCAAAAGTGTCCTCACCAACGTCCTGTACAACCTCAACATGACGTCCCAATTCCTATACTCAATGGTCTAAGCAAATGCTTTCCTTATCACCCTTTCTGCTGTGATACAACTTTCAAAGAACTGTGTACCGGCACCACTGGATCTCTCTGTTCGACAACACTATGCAGGGCCCTACCTTTAATCGTATAAGTCCTGTCTTCGTTTCTATTACTAAAATGCAACATCTCACATTTATCCAAATTAAACTCCGTTTGCCACTCCTCGGCCATTGGCCCAAATGATCAAGATCCCTTTTGTAATCTTAACTTTTTTCACTGTCCACTGTATCACTTCTTCTTTAAATTTCAAACTTTATTTCCCTTCAGTTGCAGAAGTGAGTAAGATTTATGAAAAAATCCTCGTGTGACAGCTTGATCCTAATGTTCGCTTTCCTTTGAGTCCTATAAATGGTTTCAGCCTGCTTTACTGTCCTCCAGGTAAAGGTGAAGATTTGCATAAACTTGACTACAGCAAGTGTCACATCCACCTGTTTACTTAACTGAAATACAAGAAAACATTTTTAGACAGTGATGGACAATTTAAGGATAAATTTAAGGGCTATAATACAGCTTCAGATAATGGTGTAATAGTAAATCAGAACTAAGATTTAATCATATATTTAGACTAATTTCATTGTGTTTTTGGTTAATTCAGTGTATAACAAATATAAGGTAAATATTCAATTTTTGCTGGCCAAGTTGCAGAGTAGGGTGGCACAGTGGATCAGCAGTCAGCACTGCTGCCTCACCATACCAGGGACCTGCATTCGATTGCAGCCTCAGGTGACTGTGTGGAGTTTGAGAATTCTTCCCGTGTCTGCGTGGGTTTCCTCCGGGTGCTCCAGTTTCCTTCCACAGTCCAAAGATGTGTGGGTTTGGTGAATTGGTTATGCTAAATTGTCCATGGTGTCCAAGGATGTGCAGGCTAGGTGGATTAGCTGTGGGAAATGCAGGGTTACAGGGATAGGGTAGGTCTGGGTGAGATGCTCTTTGGAGGATCGGTGTTGACCTGATGGGCCAAATGGCCTGCTTCCACAAGGTGACAATGAGACTTAGACTATTTTTTCCTCATATCCTGACAGCAAGTGGGTGCCTCAAACACTCATCCAGTTGCAGATTGTATTGCCACTGTCTAGGCCCGTACTCATGGCTCAGATGGATTGAAAATTGCGATTGTGCAGCCAGAAATTTCCAAACACTCCCAGCTGCATGCAAGGCCCAGCTGGTGGTGTGGAAGTGGAAGAGAGTGGAGAAGGAGATGAGAGATAGGGGACAAAATAGACTAAATAGAGAAATGGGGAAGATGTCTAATTATGCAGAATGAAACATCCAATTTGGAAGTAAAGCTATATAATGCAGGTATTATTCAAGGGACAGAAAAATGGCTACAGCCAGATGTTGTTCAATCTGAAATATTCCCTGAAGGCAACACGGTTTATTTGGAAGGTTGGCAAACAGATGGCCATGGAGATTCTCCCAGCTGTAGGACTGAACTTGTCATAGCAGAGAAGAAAAGTCTTTGTAGTAATAAGGATATTGAAATAGCATCATCTAGAAATCACAGGAAGATACACAATTATCATAGAATCAGTATATACACCCAAACATGATGATAAAGATACAGACTGGAATCTTGGGAAAGCTGGGAACATTGAGTCAGATATCCAGCAAGAGCAAGAAGTCCCATTTTCCAACCAAGTGTTGAACGACAAGATGAGATTCTCACAAGTGAGCAACAAGAGACCTATTCACATGAATTAGTGTCCCAATATCATTTATTCTCACCTCGTTAATATAGAGCTTCTCATTCTTCCAGCTGCTCAGATAGAAACCAGACTGCAACAATTGCTGATCTGAAAGTCAGAGCGGTTACCTGGTGATTGCCCTTTGCTCCTCTTGTATACCCATTATTAATATCTTAGGGAACAGTCCTTGGGCAGTGACCACATGTGACAGGGAAGTGGGGGAATTGGAGATTAGAGGCAAAAACCGGCGCTGCAGAACAGACAGGGATGGTGAAGGGAAGAAAGATAAGGTGCAGACATAATAGTGGATGGGAAGACAGGGGATACCACTGAGGATGGGAGGTTATGGGCAGCTACCATCACCGGGATCCTGATGACATTGTGTGAGGGACATTGGTAGGCAGGGCCAAACTGTAGCCAAGGTGCAGGTGAGAGTTGCAGCTGTAATTCCAGGTAGTGTGCTTGTTGGAAAGTAGTAGTGATGAGGCATTCTGCCAAATAACTTTCATAGTCTGCTCATCGTTTGGCTGGTGGTGAGAAGGGCACTACCTGTGAGATCTTCCATGTATGCCTGGACTCTCTGTGCCACCACAAGCTGCCCTCGAAGCTGCTGCGGTGGACGGGGTCAGGGATAGCGACGGTCACACACCTCTTTCTGGAATGTGCCTTTGCAAAGGGAGGCTGGAGAGAGATGCAATGATTTTTGTTGAGGTATATCCTGAGCAGCTCCGTCACGCAGGACTCTGTGCTGTACAGTCTGTTCCCTGGATGCACACCAACATAAACATTGACCGCTCTTGGAGAACCATCAGCTTGGTGAAAGATGCTCCTTGGTCTGCCTGAAACTTGTTGGTCTTCCAGAGCTTCCAGAGTTGACCTCGACTGAGTTTTGCAGACTGACAAATTCCAAGGTCCTTGGAATTGTAGCGGCCTTGACCTCTCTATCCTCGCTAGCCACTGGAGAGGACCCAGAGGACTGGCAAGTAGCTAATGTTGTTCCTTTATTCAAGAAAGGAAATAGGGATAATCCAGGAAATTATAAACCGGTGAGTCTCACATCAGTGGTTGGGAAGCTATTGGACAGAATTCTTAAGCATAGGATTTATGCACATTTGGAAAAGCATGGCCTAATCATGGACAGTCAGCATGGCTTTGTGCAGGACAGGCCATATCTTACTAACTGGATTAAATTTTTTGAGGAGGTGACAAAGGTGATCGATGAGTGTAGAGCGGTGAATGTTGTTTACATGGATTTTAGTAAGGCTTTCAACAAGGTCCCTCATAAGAGACTCATCCAGAAGGTTAAGATGCATGGGATCCATGGTGACTTGGCTGTGTGCATTCAGACTTGGCTTGCCCATAGAAGGCAGCGGGTAGTGGTGTAAGGACGTTTTTCAGGCTGGCGATCTGTGATTGGTGGTGTTCTGCAAGGATCCATACTGGGACCTGTGTTGTTTGTAATATATATAAATGATTCAGATGAAAATGTAGATGTGTGGATTAGTAAGTTTCCAGATGGTACGAAGATCAATGGAATTGTGGATAGAGTAAAAGGTTGGAAGGATTCTGTGGGATATAGATCATTCGCAGATATGGGCAGAGAAGTGGCAGATGGAGTTTAATCTGAGTAAGTGTAAGGTGCTGCGGTTTGGGAGATCAAAGGTTAAGGGAAAGTATACAATTAATGGCAGGAATCTGAACAGTGTTGAAGTACAGAAGGATCTTGGATTTCAAGTCCATAGCTCCCTGAAAGTGGCCACACAAGTAGATAGGGTGGTAAAGAAGGCATATGGCATGCTTGCCTTTATTAGTTGGAGAATTGAATACAAAAGTCATGTTGCGGCTTTATAGGGCTTTGGTTAGGCCACACTTAGAGTATTGTTTTCAGTTCTGGTCTCCACATTACAGGAAGGATAAGGAGGCCTTGGAGAGGACGCAGAGGAGGTTTACCAGTACGCTGCCTGGATTAGAGGGGACAGTAGAAAAATTAATGTTATTTTCTCTTGAGCAATGGAGGCTGAGGGGAGACTTGAGGGAAGTTTATAAAATTATGAGATGCATAGATAGGGTTGACAATCAGAATCTTTTTCCCAAATTTGAAATACTTAATACCCGGCGCCATGCATTTAAGGTGAGACAGGGAATGTTCAAAGGAGACATAAGGGGCAGGTTTTTTACACAGAGAGTGGTAGGAGTCTGGAATGCACTGCCAGGGGTGGTGGTGGAGGCAGATACAATAAGGGCATTTAAGGGCCTTTTACATAAGCACATGAACATGCTAGAAATGGAGGGAAATGGACTAAGGATAGGCAGAAGTGATTAGTTTCATTTGACGTCATGTTCAGCACAATATCATGGGCCGAAGGGCCTGTTCCTGTGCTGTACAGTTCTATGTCCTATGTTCTATGTCCAGGACTATGGGCTGAGGAAAGGACTAAAACTTGGGGCAGCTGCTGCCAAGGCACAATGGGGAAAGACCACACTTTCCCACTCAATTCTTCATCTGTTAACCCAACCCTTGAGCCTACCCTGGGCCTCAAGCTTACCTGTGCCAACCATCACAATGTATTGTACCCCTGTTGAAGCCAGAGTGTTGGTGACCATCAGTGACGCCCACTGACTATCCTCCCCAATCCTGCACTAACCCCTTTCCGTCAATGCATTACCTTCTCCCAACTGTAAATGTTGAGTTGTGTCATTCCATAATTATTGTTCCCTTTGCAATCTAGCAAGCTGCCTCCAATCCCCATATCTGAGCACCCAGCTTTAAGTTCTGGATGAAGCAAGACAAGGCAGAGATACTGTGAGCATCCAAGCAAGTACAAAGTGAGTAAGTGCTAAGAAAGGAAACAAAGGGTCCTGAGATACATCAAACTCTCTGAGATTCTCTGTGTGCCTGCAACTCCAGTCTTTTGTGTATTTCTGATTTTAATCTGTTATTTTGCCTCTGACTTCAACAGTCTAATCTCAAAGGTCAGCACTTTGTTGCTACGTTCATCCATCCCTCTCTGTCTCTCCTGTCTTTCTCCCATATAAGCTCTAGCCAAGATAGTAACGTTCTTATTTCTGACTCAAGGTTCTTCATTCAAGTCCAACCCAATGCCATACTGAGAAATAGCTTCACTCTCAGAGGTGCTGTCTTTCCTTAGGGATTGTTTCTTTATTCACTCGTGGGATATGGGTGTCGCTGGCTGGCCAGCATTTATTGCCCATTCCTAGTTGCGGTTGAGAAGATGTTGGTGAGCTGGTAAGATGTCAAGCTACAGCCCTAATGGTGCTCTCAGCTGAATGCAAAAGATTCAGTGGCACTATTTCAAGGAAGAGAGGCCCTGTTGTTGTGACTGATATTTATCTCTCAAACAATATTACAAAAAACAAAATATCTGTTCATTATGACATTGCTGTTTATGGGAGCTTGCTTGGCACAAATTGGCGCCAGATCTCTTACAACATTAACTGCGCTTCAGAAGTACTACATTGGCTGTAAAGTGCTTTGGGACTTCCAGTCATCATGTAGCATTATGCACATGTAAGTCTCTCCTTTCTTCTTTGCTCCCTTAAGGTGCTTCTTTGGCCAGAAGTTTGGTTCGCTCTCATGATGTTTCCTTATCTATTGATATTTGTGAAGTGTCTTACAAAGTTTTACTTCTGAAAGGTGTAATACAAAAGCAAACTGTTTTGTTGGTGGTGTTAACATCTGTCCACTCTGATAAATAATGATCAGTAGCCAAAAAAATGGCATGATCGCTAGAGAGCTACAAAATTCAATAATGGTAGAGGAAAGATTAGTGCGGTGTTTGAATTCTTGAAGTATGGAGGCAGAATTATTGTTAGGAACAGGTCTTCATGGGGTTACTGACATTATCTCCTGGTTAGTGGAGCCAGCCTCCTGGTGGAACTAGTACATTAACCGACCAAAGTGTTGAGTTTTGTTTATTTTGTCTCATGTTTTCTCTTATCCGATTTCTCATTATAAAGGTACACAGAAGGAAGAAATAGAAACTTGCTTTGATATGGCATTTCATCATGCCTCAGGGTGTTCCAGATTGCTTAAAAGCTAATGGGACATTTGAAGTGTAGCCCTGATACAGTTTAGTAAGTCAAAAATAGGATCTAATAATATCATTAAATCACATGACTGATATGAAGTATACTTATATATATTATTATGTAAGCTGTATGTATTATGTTAACCTCTGCTTTCAAAGTACTTTGTGAAAATGTTGATATTTGATGGAAATATAGCCTAGATAGATAGACTTTTGACATTTTCATATTTTAAAGCATTTTATCCGTTCATATGAAAATTATACATGAATAGTCCAAATACATCACTTGTGACTACATGATTGTTCAGTGGCTTGCCTCATCCAGGACTTTAAAGCTACAGCAGTCTATGTAATATCAAATTATGTTGGTATACCGTAAGAAAGTCAGAATAATACTGACAGATCACCATCTGGCATCCTTTACTGTTCGGTTCAGTTGCTGGAAACATATGGAGACAATCAGAAAGCCATTCATGTGTCAGATTAGGTCCATATTTATTCTACAGCCAGGCTGTTATCACCCAGATTTAAAACATGGATCAGAGGGCTACGAGTTCATGTTAACCATAAAGGGTGGGTTATCCTGAACAAATTTTCCAACCTTGGAGTTGAATACAGATGTTAAATACTGAAAAAAATAGTGTCCAATATATATTTATTTTGAAACAATTACTTTTAATGTTGGTGATTTTTTTTCCCTCAAGTTTAGGACTAATCTACCATTTAAAATCTGTATGGCTCTTGGGATTTTTATCCACTAGAAACCAAATCCATCAATTTTAAGAATGTAAGAATATAATTTATTGAGTAGTAAGAAATGTATCTTTATAAACAGAAAGGCATAAAGACATTGATTCCCTTGGAGTCAAATTATCTTTTATAAATCAAGTTTCAGAATCTTTACAATAAAAGCAAACTTCAACAGATGGTGGAAAACTGAAATATTTCCAGTACTTTGTTTTAACTTGAGTTGTTAGAAGTGCTTTCTGAGGATCTAATCATACTGAACATTGCAGGGATCAGTGAGTGACGGGGGCGCGGGGAGGGGAGGTTGGTCTCAGTGCAGGGTTACATCAAGCAAAAGTCTTGGTGGGCTTTCTTACTGTGTGGAGCAAACCTCTGGTGTTTCTAAGTGAAAAGAGAGGGTTAAGTAGCCAAATTGTGAGTTTTATTTGTTTGTTTTTCCCATTTTCTCTCTTATCTCTGTTATGTCATTACAAAGGTAAACACAAGGAAGTACACACAAGGCTGGCAGTGAGATGCAAGACAGTAAATCAATCAAGTGATGTTATAAAACCAGAGCTGATGTCTTTCAGTGTTTCATCTCAGGGTCAAACCTCTGCTTAGTTTCTACGTTATGCATTTTCAACCAGCACGCTCTCTGATAGCACAATTCTACTTAGCTTCTGGCGGTAAAACAAAGTGCACTTTTGATCTATATTGAGGGTACTTAAGAACAGTATAACAGCAACCATTGCTTACTTTTTTGTCTTTATCAAACCAGGTTAAGTGTGGTTTTAGATGAGATTAAAAAAAGACTCAACGAGTAATGAAAGTGAGATAACAAGGTGTAGAACTGGATGAACACAGCAGGCCAAGCAGCATCAGAGGAGCAGGAAGGCTGACGTTTCGGGCCTAGATCCTTCTTCAGAAATGGGAGAGGGGAAGCGGGTTCTGAAATAAATAGGGAGAGAGGGGGAGGTGGATAGAAGATGGATAGAGGAGAAGATAGGTGGAGAGGAGGCAGACAGGTCAAAGAGGCAGGAGTGGAGCCAGTAGAGGGGAGTGTAGGTGGGGAGGTAGGGAGGAGATAGGTCAGTCCAGGGAGGATGGACAGGTCAAGGGGGAGGGAGGAGGTTAGTAGGTAGGAGATGGGGGTGGGGCTTGGGGTGGGAGGAGGAGATAGGTGGGAGGAAGGACAGGTTAGGGAGGCAGGGACGAGCTGGGCTGGTTTTGGGATGCGGTAGGGGGAGGGGAGATTTTGAAGCTTGCGAAGTCCACATTGATACCATTGGGCTGCAGCGTTCCCAAGCGGAATATGAGTTGCTGTTCCTGCAATCTTTGGGTAGCATCGTTGTGGCACGCCATGTTTATTCTGGTGTTCCAGGCGTGTTCAAGTACCAAGTGGATAGGGGATAAGGTGTCAGGTGGGTAGGGCGCCAAGTAGTTGGGGTTAAGGTGCCAGGATGTAGTATGCCAAGTTAGGGGTAGGTTGTCAGGAGGCTGGATGCCAGGTAGTTTGAATGCTAAGTGGATAGGGGGAAGGGTGCTAGGGTATAGAGTGCCATGTGGCTAGAGTGATGCAGTGTTTACGTTAGGTTGGGGAAGTGAAAGTTATTGAGTGCAGTGAGGGTTGGGCGAGGGTGGGTGTTGGTTTCCAGGGGTGTCAGGTACGTGTTTGAGGTGTGGAAGGAGCAGATTGTGGCCAGAATGGGGAAAGCAAGGTCTTATAGGGAGGATCAGGGCAGATCAGGTCAGTAATGGACGAAGGGAGGACGTGGTGCGTCCAAAGCAGAGGAAAAGGAGATGGCAAATCCAGAACTGGGGAAGGGGGGAATCTGTGAATGTGGAGTGGAAAAGGGTGTACCGAGCAGGAGAAAGAGCGATTGCTGGGCGCGGAGCCAGGAAAGGGGAGACACCGGGTTTGGAGCATGGGAAGGTCAGGCACTGGGTCTGTTTTCAGGGGTAGGAAGGTCACTGCTGAATATATTTGTGGACTGCCAATAAAAATGGGCCCAGCTTGGCTTTGGTGACAGAATTGCTTGAATTTATTTTTCTTTATTTATTTGTGGGACGTGGGTGTCGCTGCTTGGCTAGCATTTATTTCCCATCCCTAGTTGCCCTTGAGAAGGCGGGGTGAGCTGCCTTCTTGAACTGCTGCAGTCCACATGTTCAGGGTAGACCAACAATGCCAATAGCGACAGAGAAAGAATGGAGATAGTGGGAACTGGAGATGCCGGACAATCTGAGATAACAAGGTATAGAGCTGGATGAACACAGCAGGCCAAGCAGCATCAGAGGAGCAGGAAAGCCGACGTTTCGGGTCTGGACCCTTCTTCAGAAAAGGCTTCTAAAGAATTTCTGAAGAAGGGTCCAGACCCGAAACGTCAGCTTTTCTGCTCCTCTAATGCTGCTTGGCATGCTGTGTTCATCCAGCTCTACACATGGTTATATCAGCGAAAGAATGGAGATGCATTTCCAAGTCAGGATGGTGAGTGGCTGGGAGGGGAAATTAAAGGTGGTGGTGTTCCCATGTGTCTGCTGTCCTTGTCCTTTTAGGTGGAAGTGGTCGTGCATTTGGAAGGTGCTGTCTGAGGATCTTTGGTAAATTTCTGCAGTGCATCTTGTGGAAAGTACACACTGCTGTTACTGAGCGTCGGTGAAGGATTAACATATAAAGATGGCCAAGGACTCTTCATGGCAAGTAATTAAAGAAAAAAAGTACCACGATAAAAGGTTTACAATGTGCTTTGAGCTGCAACTTGATTGGACTATCAAGGAAAGCCTGACCCTCTTAAAGCTACGAGACAGAATCCTCCCAGGTCCTGAATGATGTGGGCTATGACAGGAAACCTGGGAGAATTACATGAGAAACTGAGCAAGGCCTTTCTCGACACCAGGAGCAAGTCACACTTTCCAACTAAGTTCTGGATGTCTAGATGAGATCCTCGCTTGTGAGCAACAAGAGACCTATTAATTGGGGTTATTGCTTGTGATCTCCGTCATTGCTACCTAATCCTGCCTCAGTAACATGAAGGTTCCACCCACTAAATAGAAACCAGATCCTGAGAATTCCTGACAAGAAAGTCAGAGCAGGTACCTGGTGACTTGAGTTTGCCATTTGCTCCTCCAGACCTCCATTTTGGACACTGGGCACCAACAGGGCACACTCTATGGCCAGTGGCCACAGGCAGCCCATGTCCATGGATGTTGCCATGAGGGACGTGTCACTCCCTCTACATCATCATGTCACTCCCCTGATCCACTTACAGTGCAATCCGGAACTGTGATGCTGTACTTTAAAGTGCACCAGCACCTTTTTTTCAAAACAAAAACAAAAATTGCTGGAAAACCTCAGCAAGTCTGGCAGCATAGAATCCCTACAATGTGGAAACAGGCCATTTGGCCCATCAAAGAGCATCCCATCCAGACCCACCCCTATCCCCGTAATCCTGCATTTCCCATGGCTAATCCTCCTAGCATACACATCCCCATACAGTATGGGCGATTTAGCAAGGCCAAGCCACCTAACCTGCACATCTTTGGACTGTGGGAGGAAACCGGAGCGAACCCAGACAGACTGAGAGAGAGAATGTGCAAACACTGCACAGACAGTAGCCCCAAGGGTTAAATCAAACCCAGGTCCCTGGCGCTGTGAGGCAGCAGCTCTAACAACTGACCCACCGTGTCACTTAAACATCTGTGGAGAGAAATCAGAGTTAACCAACAAAAACAAAGTTGCTGGAAAAGCTCAGCAGGTCTGGCAGCATTTGTGAAGGAAAAAGTCAGAGTTAACATTTCGGGTCCGGTGACGCTTCCTCAGAACCGAATGTAGTTGTGGAAAATTGTTTACTGCTTACAAAAATAACAACTTATATTTATATTGCAACTTTAACGTGGCAAAACATTTCATGAGCTTCACAGGTCTGTAATCAAAGTAACTCTGACACCAGGCCACATACAGAAGTATTAGGACAAATGATTAAGAGCTTTGTCAAAGGTTTGAAGAAGCATTCTTATATCTTTATAACAGGTGGCTAAGTTTGGTGAGGGAGAGTTGCAGAGAATTAAGTTCCACATGGAGGCGCTCCCTCTAATAGGAAGGGAAAGGAAATCAAGGATGTGCAAGAGGACATCATTTGTAGAAACAAAGTTTTTGAAGGCTCATCAGTCAGGAGGACGTTACAGAGATAGGGAGGGTTGAACATAAGGATGAGAATTTTTAAACTGAAACTGAAAGTAAAAATGGCATGGTGGCTCAGTGGTTAGCACTGCTGCCTCACAGTGCTAGAGACCTGGGTTCAATTCCACCCTTGGGTGACTGTCTGTGTGGAGCTTGCACATTCTCCCTGTGTCTGCGTGGGTTTCCTCTGGGTGCTCTGGTTTTCTCCCACAGTCCAAAGATATGCAGGTTAGGTGGATTGGCTGCGCTAAATTGCCTGTAGTGTTCAGGGATGTGTAGCTTAGGTGGGTTACAGGGGGATGGGGATGGGTCTGGGTGGGATGCTTCAGGAATCAGTGTGGACTTGTTGGGCCGAATGGCCTGTTCCCACACCGCAGGGATTCTATTCTATAATGTAGGCTAATGAGAAGCAGGAGGGGGCCAAGAATAATCATTGCTAGACTTCAGAGATAATGAGAGGAAATGGGAAAAAAATTTCAGGAAGATGCAAGATAAATCTTAATTTATTCTACCATTCAAGCCATTTTCCTCTTTCTATTTGGAGTTATTTATTTCCTTGTTACCTGCCTGCATTCATACATTGCTCTCTGCCCAAAAGAACATGCAGACAATGTCTTATCTTCATAAAATTCCATTTCATGTGCTACTGGTTGCAAATGACTAGCCCATTGCTCCATCCTGGGAGAAAAATTACTTTATTATCACTCAGCCTTTTCCTCCTCTTCCCATGAAAGCAACAGTTGGGAATTTTTTATTTGAAGAACCAGAATTGTACCGATCAATTGTACGATGAAGAACAAAGCATTCTGTGACCTTTGCAGTTTAACTGATGAACCATGCATGCAACAAACTGAGAATAAATATGGCAAATGCTGTAGATGCTCCTTTAATTACCATAAGAATTAATGTATGGTTTTCTGTATGGAATGATATTGTATCCTAAAGAACTCTGAAGCAGCCTGATCATCTTGCAATATAAAAATTTTCCAAGGCAGAAACTAATATTCTGCTTGCTTGCTTGCTGTGTTTACCTAATATTCAGAATTGCTTATGTGTGGTGCTTGCTTCAAAGTCTGTGTCTAATGTTTATTCATATCCATAAAATTACAGCCGGCTCTGGAGACTGTTTCTTAAAACAGAGGAAATATTTTTATAATTCTAAGTTCTACAGCACAGTACAAATGGTTCCATTTAGTGATGTGATGTGAGCGATGTGCAGTTTTTGTCCAGGCGAATATATATATGTGAAAATGATTCAGAACTTCAAAAGGGGTAAATTACTTCCTAGTTTTGGAAAAGCTACAAAAGAGGGTTCAAATGGCAGGTATCCTGAAGCAACTACTGAACAATTGGGTGTGCAAGGTTTATTAAAAAGAAAAATGAAAGATACATTTATATGATACTTAATTATATCCTTCAGAAAAGTCTCAGAGCACTTCATGAACTGTAATTAGCTTTGAAGTGGATAATTGATGTTCTGACAGCAAATGCAGCAACTACTTTCAGTCAGAAAGTTTGTATAAATAGCGAGAAATTACTCATTTCTGGTGGTGGTGGTTTCTGGACCAGAATGAATGTCAGTAATGGCAACATAACTCCCTGCTCTATCTTATATAGTCCCATGGAATCTCTGACGTGCCCTCAAATGAGTAGGGCTTCTCTTTATGTTCTATAAAAGACTGTTCCTCCGACAATGCAGCGCTTCCTCAGGGCAGTATGATGTCCAGCTAAATATACATGCAAACCAAAGACTTATATAGGACAGGAAAAACCCATTTGGTCTGTAAGTGCTGCTTGGCTAAACAAGAGTGATTTGGAGTTGGGTGAAAACAGGGAGTTAGGTGAGACAGGAGAAGCTGAAAGACTGAGTGCGGTGCTCAGTCTCAGTCTGGGCAGCTCAGAAAGTGACACAGTGCCAACAAAAACAGCCAATTGGTAAGTGGTAAAACAGTGTGGAGCTGGAGGAACACAGCAGGTCAGGCAGCATCAGAGTAGGAAAGTTGATGTTTCGGGTCGGGACCCTTCTTCAGAGTATTTTGTTACAGTTTCTAAAGCATAATATATTAGCGTAAATAAAGATAGGAACTTTCAATTATAATAGAGTGATAGTGTCATAGAGATATACAACACTAAAACAGACCCTTCAGTCCAACATGTTCATGCCAACCAGAATTCCTAAACAAATCTAGTCTCATTTGCCAGCATTCGGCCCATATCTCTCTGAATCCTTCCTATTCATATACTTATCCAGATGCCTTTTAAATATTGCAATTGTACCAGCCTCCACCATTTCCTCCAACAGCTCATTCCAAACACTCACCACCCTCTGCTTGAAAAAGTTGCCCCTTATGTCCCTTTTAAATCTTTCCCCTCTCACCTTAAACCTATGCCCTCTAGTTTTGGACTCCCCACCCTGGGGAAAAGACCTTGTCTATTTATCCTATCCATGCCTTTCACGATTTTCTAAATGTCTATAAGGACACTCCTTAGCCTACAATGTTCCAGGAAAATAGGCCGAAGCATTTGAAATCAAGGAAAGCACCCAGCGAAACTAAATTATCTTAAAGGGAGTAACTAGCTTAAGTTAGAAGGATCTCAGATCCATGGTATGCTCTTCTTACGCAAAGTGGGAAATAAGGGGCTCTTCTGGTGTCCCTGATGAACACTTGTACATCTGCAACTACTGGCTAGCTGCTTTTCAGAGCTGGAGCTGTGGGTGGACTCACTGTGAAGCATCCGCAATGCTGGGAATATTGTGGCTAGCACCTTCATTGAGGTGGTTCACACCGCAGGTGAGGATTACACAGGCAGAAAGGGAATGGGTGACTATCAGACTGAATAAAAGGCACAGGAAGGAAGTACAGGAGTCCCCTGTGGTCATCCCACCACCCCCCCTCACAAACAGATAAACTGCTCTGGATACTGTTGGAGTGGGGGATGGGGGTGGGCCTCTCAGGGGAAAGTAGCATCAAACCAGTTCATGGCACCAGAGGTAGCTCTGCTGCAGGAAGGGGAGGTAAACAAGTGGCAGGCCCTATAGTGATAGGTGATTCAATAGTAAAGAGTACAGGCAGGCACTTCTGTGGCTGCAGCTGTGAATCCAGGATGCATTTTGCCTCCCTGGTGCCTAGACATCACAGAGCAGCTGTAGGACATTCTGGAGCGGATGGGTGAACAGCCAGTAGTCATGGAACACATACGTACCAACGGCACAGGTATGGACCTGAAAGCTGAATACAGGAAATTAGAAGATAAATTAAAATGTGGGACCTCAAATGTAGTAATTTCAGGATTACTCTCAGCTCCATGTGTTAGTGAGAGTAGGAATAAGAGGAAAGATCAGATAAATGCATGGCTGGAGAAATGGTGTACCGGAGAGGGGCTAGATTCTTTAGGCATTGGGACCATTTCTGGGGAAGATGGGACCTGTACAAACTTGATGGGCAGTGGGAGGGAGACAGAAGAATATATACGTGGACAAATTTCTGCCTGTAGAACTAAAATAATTGTAGGAGATTTTAACTATCCCAGTATCAATTGGTTTCAAACAATATAAGGAGCATTGAGGGTAAAAAATTCAGGTATTGTGTCCAGACCCTGGGCAGACCTTGGACAAATATCTTAGTGGGGACTTTTGCTAGTTCTATTGGTGAGGTTCTATACTATTATGGCAGAGGGATGGAAACCAGCGAGGAGGCTTACATGGATCAGATTCAGATCAGGAAACGAGAGGTGGAATATTAGTTAGTGATGTAATCAGCAGCTCAGAAAGACAAAAGAAACAAGAATTTAAAAGTGCCCATCAAAGGTTGAGCTGTTTATACTTCAATGTAAGGAGTATTACAAACAAGGCAGATGAACTAGGGGCACAGATAGACACATGGCAGCACAATGTCGTTGCTATAATGGAAACTTGGGTGAAGGAGGGCCAGAATTGGCAGCATAACATCCCTAGATATAGGGTTTTCAGGCAGGATAGAGTGGGTGACAAAAAAATAGGGAGGATAGTAGTATTGGTTAAAGAATCAATTACCCCTGTGAAAAAGGATGATGTACTAAAGGTTTGAAAATTGAGGATTTATGGATTGAGTTTAGGAATAAAAAATGGGCAATTACAGTATTAGGAGTATACTACAGACCCCCAAACAGTGGGAGGGAGACAGAAGAATATATACGTGGACAAATTTCTGCCTGTAGAACTAAAATAATAGTAGGAGATTTTAACTATCCCAATATCAATTCGGTTTCAAACAATATAAGGAGCATTGAGGGTAAAAAATTCAGGTATTGTATCCAGGAAATATTTTTAAACAATACATAACAAACCCAACAAGAGGAGACACAATTCTGGTTCAGTTTTGGGAAATGAAGAATGGGCAAGTAGATAAAGAGACAGTGGGCGACCATATCAAAGATAGTGGCCATAATTTGGTTAGGTATAGTATTATTACAGAAAAGCACAAAGATGAATCAGAAGTAAAAGTTTTTAACAGAAGGAAAGCAAATTTTACAAAACTGAGAAGTGATTTGGCTGAGGTGGACTGGCCAGGATTGCTAAAGGATAAATCAGTGGCAAACCATTGGGAGGCACTAAAATGTGAGACCCTTAGGGTACAATGCAGACATGTCCCCTCCAAAAATAAGTATAGTGCTGCCAAACCTAGACCCCTGTTGTTGTCTAGAAAAATACATGAGAGGTATGTGGAAAGTACATGGATCAAGTAAATAAAGAAATAAGCAAATCAAAGAGAGAGCATGAAGAAATATTAGCAAGCAAGATAAAGGAAAACCCAAAGATGTTTTACCATTATTTAAAGAGCAAAATGATAGTTCAGAAAAAAGCAGGACCTGTCAGAGATGAAGAAGGGAACTTGTGTGAAGATGCAGAGGATATGGAAAGAATTTTGAATGAATTTTTTGTCTCCGTATTCATAAAGCAAATGGATGATGTGGATATAGTATTGCAAGGCGAGCAGTGTGAAGTATTGGATGAAGTAACCATAATGAGAGAGGAAGTGTTGGAGGAGTTGGAATCCTTGAAAGTGGATAAGTTCCCAGGGCCAGATAGATTGTTCCCTAGGATGTTGAAGAAGGTCAGGGAAGAAACAATAGATGTTCTGAGGATTATTTTCTAATCCACATTAGATTCAGCTGAGGTGTCAGAGTACTGGAGGAATGAAAATGTGGTTGCAATGTTTAAAAAAGGTATAAAGGAAATGCCAAACAATTGTGGCCCTGTTAATCTTACTTTGATGGTCAGCAAATAGTTAGAATCATTCCTGACAGATTGGATAAACTATCACTTAGAAAGTCATGGGCTAGTCCTGGGTAGTCAACATGGCTTTGTAAGGCTCATGCCTTACAAATTTGATTGAATTCTTTGAAGAATTGACAAGGAAGATTGATGAGGCATAGTGCAGTGGATGTTGTCTACATGGATTTTAGTAAGGCATGACAAGGATCCACATGATAGACTTGTCAAAAAAGTAAAACAATACTGGGTAATGTGTCAGATTGGTTCCAAATTTGGCTTAGTAACATGAAACAAAGGGCAATGGTTAATGGTTTCCCTTGTGAATGGTTTCAAGTGGTGCTCCAGAGGGCTCAGTGTTGGAATCCCAGCTGTTTGTTTTATACATTAATGATTTGGAAATGAATGTGGCAGGGGCACAATTGGAAAACGTGCAGATGACACAAAAATTGGCAGCGTAGTGGGTAGTGTGCCGGATAGATTTAAACTCTAAAATGATATGATTGGATTGGTAGAGTGCGTAGGAAAGTGTCAGATGGAGGTCAACTCGGACAAGTGCTTTCAAAGAGATCAAACAGTAAAAGGGAACACACAATAAATGAGAATATACTGAGAGGGGTAATTAAAGTGAGAGATCTTGGCTTGCAAGTGCACGGGTCCCTAAAAGTAACAGTACAGGTAGATAACGTTGTAAAGAAGGCATTTGGAATGCTCTCCTTCTTTAACAAAGGTACAAAATACAAAAGTAGGGACATAATAATGAAACTGTATAAAGATACAAGTGAAGCCACAATTGGAATATTGTGTGCAGTTCTGGTCTTCACATTGCAGGAAGAATGTAATTGCTCTGGAGGGAGTGCAGTGAAGATTTACTCAAATGTTGGCAGGGTTGGAGAATTGTAGTTATGAGGAGATATTGGAGAGGTTGGGGCTGTTTTCCTTGGAACAGGAAAGGCTCGGGGTGACGTGATTGAGGTTTACAAAATTCTGAGGGGTGGTGATAGAGTAGACAGGGGGAACATGTTTCCCTTGGCAGAGAGTTAAAAAAACACAGGGATCATAGATTCAAGCTAAGTGGCAGAATGGTTAGAGAGAAGGTGAGGAAAAATGCAATTCGTTATCTGACTTGGTGTGGAGGCAGAGACCCTAAACTCTTTTAAAAAGTACCTGGATCTGCACCATAAGTGCTGTAAGCTGCAGGGTTATGGGCTGTGTGCAGGTAGTTGGGAGTAAAAAGGGCATCTGGAGGGTCTTTGGGTCGACATGGACAAGATGGGCCGAATGGTCCCTTCTGTACTGTATCATTTTGATGGTTCTATGGTTCAATGGCTCATTGTACATGCACCGGAATAGGATGTAAAATGAGGGTTTTTAAAACAAAACACTTTTTTTTTGCAGCCTGAAAGTACAATTACAATATACAGATAGGAAACTCGTATATGTGTTGTCACTGTTTTGAAAGCAGGGAGGGAGGGATATGGAAGAGTAATGGTTTCGTGAACAGCTGAAATGTTGCATAACTTTCAAGTCGTTTCTTTTCCCCTGCTTTGGTTCATTAAGATTACATACACAGAGGAAAAAAATCCAATGAAAATAACATGTTCTAATGTTTGTCTTGGCTTCATTCCAAAATTTAAGTTATTTTGAATATCTGAAAGATGGTGGTTCTGCTATCATTAGTCTCCAGACTGCTGCTTGAGTACACTCTTGTACAGTGGTAAGACATGAAACAGCCATCTGGTTTGATGTCTAGCCTTCTGCTTCACATTTCAGCTCTAAATGGCAGCTAATGAAGAGACATGCTTATCTGCAATGCTGACATTTCAGTAACATGTTTACTTTCCACATTTGCCATTAACTTTCCTGCGACCATCTGTCCATTTTGCAAACCAGAATGGACTTTCGCACTTTTGAGTGTTTCTGGTTATTCTAATAAAAACAACCAAATCAAAGGCAATTAATAGAGCCCTGGAAGTACAAAAAAGCTTTAAGCAGATGGGTCTATGTGTCTTCCTGTAGGATCATTACAGATAGGTACCATTCATTTATATCAACTAAGAAAGAAAGTGATTGTAAATACAGAAAAGGTCAGAAATACACAGCAGATTGGCATCTGTAGACAGAAAAGACCAGTTAGATTAGGCATCCTTATGTCATTTCTACAAAGGCTGTTATGCATCTTGATGACATTTACTGAAAATAAGGTCTTCATAATTCATTAACTGAAAATAAACACACGCTTGCAAAGTCTGGTGCCACCAGGCATGATTTGTTTGCAGAGAACAATTTCCTGATGATAGATGACCCCTGCAATTTTAGAAAGCTCTAGGAAAAATTCATTTCAACATCATCATTTCCTCTCCTGCTTTCCTAAAATGCTCTACGGGAATAATGTAGCTCTCCTTCCTCGAACAAATCGGACCCATGTTTCTCACATTTTCCATGGAGAATGTATTCTGGTTTTGTACGAAGGCAAGAAATTGAAGTGGATGTTAATGTTACCACTGACAAAAGACCAGAGGATAAAATGCTCTGTGGCTTGTTGCCTTTTGACGTCTTATTAATTACCTCTGTCAACGTTAAAATGTCCACGTGGAGATTAGCTCATTCCGTGATTGGATTGTTGCCCTCATCCTGTTTCCATTCATATCTTCATAGAGATTATTCCCTCTGTTTAGGATTAAATTGACTGAAATCAGGCAACAATGGGTTCCATTTTGGGGATAGGGGGATCCACTGAGCAGCCCAGCACATACATGGAGCATGATATCAGTGGACTTGGCCCTTTGAAAAAACATATGAAAAAGCAGAGCTTTTAAAATTTGACATGTGTATATTGTAAAAGTGGCTGGATTGGGGTGTGGGTGAACATGAAAGTGCTATTAGGATGAACAAAAATGATGCTGGGTGATTTTCTTACAAAAGAAATGCAAGGTAATTATATAGCAGACATAGTTGCATACAATACAAAATCACATTCCTTGACAAATACAAATCTGACATTTGAAGGCAAAAGCAAGATTCTGTTCAAAAAGTGTGGAATCTATGTTGCACGACTAGTGTACATTTAGTTCTGGGCAGCTGTGCTTATTTTCATAGCTCAGACAGTTACGTCCCCAAATGAGAAAGTGCAGAGCTATTCCGCAGGGAAACAGATGTCAGGGTTGAAAGGTTATCTCCAATCATCCACTGTCAGAGCTTCCCAATGCTGCTGGCAACAGAAGGTCAGGAATTTTGAAGGATGGCAGCACAAAATCCACTTACTATAATGGGGACAAATGATGAACATTAAGAAGAAACAAATATAAACTAATGGCAGACAACAACAGTTTGTAAATAAATGCACTATGGATCCTAAAACCTAGTGTATTGAGCCCCAATAAAATTAGATCAGTGCAATTGTAAATATACTGCTCTCAGGTCACTTTTATTGTATGAATTTAAATTTTGCGACTTATAAATATTTCCCTCGGAAGCTAGAGTAATACTGTACTGCAAAAAACTTGACAAAAATGAGTTAATATAATTGAATATAGGGAACACATGTTAATTCTTTCATTTAAAGTCTGGAATCTTTGGAAAACATGAGAGTTTTCACTCCAGCACTGAACCTGTCTTCGGGCCTCTCCCTTTGCTAAGTTTGCCGTGAGGAATGCAATAATTATCAGCGGTGAGAGCTGAGGATAAAATCGTGTTCAATGTGTACATTAAAGATAAGAAACATTCTACAGGAAACTTACTAAAATATACAATTTGAAGTCTAGTTTCCAAATTCATGTTATGGGTGGGAAAACTGACTGCTGCCTGCAATATTCATGAAATTATGGGTGTGTTACTTACACAACCCTGTTACACACAGTCACAGGGTATAGGTCCCACTGGCATGAACTTAGAAAATCAACCTTCTGGTGATACAGTAAACAATAAAAACTGAAAACATCTGCACTTATAGCATTCAAGTTTTTTTTGCACACACTTTGTTTTATTTTTGAGAATAGTGGGGAAGTGGTGGAAAGATCCCTGACTGATTACCAGCCCATTCAATTTCAACAGAGACACTTCTCCTGGACTAATACGTCCTGGAGAGTGACATGAACTCAAAGGTAGGGAGACTACCACGCCTAGAGGATCTCATACACTACAATCAATACAAAGACAATAGTTGATTGTTTTCTTTTTGGCTAAGTCATTTTGGTCATGTTTCACTGTGAGTTTTCTCACCACACCTTGCCAAACATGCCTCATTAACTATCTACCCACCCTATGGTGCCCCTCACCTGATTCTAGCACCATTTCAACACTCAGTGTACTTAGAACAAGTCACCACTTCAGGGATATCCCAGAATGGACTGGCATCCCTGGTTCCAGGCCCATCTTTAAAATTCCATTGTGCATCTGGACGATATGCTGTCAATCTGGAACTGCCCTGTGTGGTTCCTGACATTTGCCTGGACATAGTAGACAGGAGAAAATTTGTAGCTCGCTTCTCAGTAGGCACCTGGAGGTCCTGATGGAATGGGTAGTGATTTGTCTACTCACTCACTTGGGATATCTCACACCTTCACCAGGTGTAACAGCTTTTCTACCTACTTTCGTCTCCCTTAATACCTGCTTCTCTCTCATTCCAGGAGAAAAGTAGCCTCAATTGGGCAGGAGGGGAAAAGGTGGGTGGTCGGTGCCTGACATTCAATTCCTTATAAGGAGACCATCCTGACTCTGATCTCCCCAAGTGGCTGACTCTGATTCAAGACTCTGGATTGGTATCTGAGGCTGCCCTAGATTTACTGTGCCTGAAGGCTATCTCCCCTGAGCTGATGAAGAACTACTGACAATCGTGACAAGTTTCCTGGCTTTGTGTCTGTGCTAACAGTACAGCAGTACAGCAGTATTGTGAGTGTCGTATCTCTGAATGAAGGACAAGATCCAAAAAGACAAGTCAATGCAAGGCAGGGATGCAATGGGCACTAAGGTAGATTCAATGTGAGTGAGTGCTAAGAGAGCAAGCAAATAGGCCAATGATGTAGTCTGGTCCAGTCATCAGCTGAGTGTGTGTCTCTGTGTGTATGGTGCCCTTGCTGCAGCATTACAATGAGTGTTGCCAATGCAACCGAGCATAGAAGTGCAGAGTGTGACAATAAATCAAATCAAATCAGTGTACGGTATGTGGATTGAGGATTTTCATGAGGATTCATAGAGGCTGACACATGTTGGATGCCAATATCCATTGCCTGGGGTGCGTGTGGCCAGCGCACATAGTGCATGGCCTGAGATGTTGGTACCATGTCTCCAAAATGGAGTCCCTTTGGAGAATACAGTGCTATGAAGTTGCCAGGTGCCTGCTTTGACTTCCAAGTTGAGAATTCTCAGCTTCCAATTGGCTCAAAGTTGGTGGTATGACAGAAATATGCATGTTAATGACATGACATCCATAGCTAATAGAGTCATTAACAAACAAAAATTGCTCTTAATCAACAGCTCACTTCTGCTTCATGAGAATCTCGCCTCAATGCCTAAAATTTAATTAAAAGATACAGTGAGTTGTTCCTGATGTTGAGAGAGGCCTCACTGGACTTCTTATGTGATTCTACCACATGTAGCCCACATTGTTCAAGTCCCTATAATATTCTACCCAATGGCTTTGACCTATTTAGTTAATTTTGCTTAGCATATTTTGGTACGAGTTGGGCCTCCAATAGGGTATTTTGCTCAATGTAGTAATGCTTATGTTATCTCCCAGAACATAAGAAACTGGGCATGGTTTTAATGATATTGAAGAATCCAACAAACATTTATTACAACTAGCTATTATGTACAATCATTATATTCCTCAGGCACATTATGCCTAGACTTACATTAGGCCAGTAGCTAGCAACAGAGAGGTGTGCACCCAGTAGACAGTCATGCTTCAATTGACCCATGATAAACTGGAGTACAGGATCTTTATACCCTCAAATCACATGCTGTGGTACTGTGATGATATCTTGAACATGTCTCGCAAAGACAAATGTAAGGCCCCATACAGTCCAAAACAGGAGAATTGATAATGGAGAACATGGAAATGGCAGAGAAATTAACCAACCAGCTTAGTTCTGTCTTCACAGAAGAAGACACAAGTAATTCCCTGAAATACATGGAAGCAAGGCCTTATAGGAGAGGAGGAATTGAAGGCATTGGTTAACAAAAAATGTGCTGGAGAAATTAACGGGACCAGGGGTTGATGATTCCCCAGAGCCTGATAGTCTACATTCTAGAGTACTAAAGGAGGTGTCCACAGAGTTAGGGGATACAGTAGCTGTCATCATCCACAGTTCTGTAGATTCTGGAACAGCCCTGGCAGATGTAGGGCCAATGTTTTAAAAAAGAGGCAGGGACAAAACAGATAATTATAGATCAGTTGACCTAATGTCAGTCATAGGGAAATGTCGATGTATGTTGATGTATTAGCAGATGTCTTGTCACAGATAGAAGCCATGCATCTTGAGCAAATCTTTCAACAAAGGTACTTTGTCTGTAAAGTTGGGCATTTACAACAAAAGGAAATTTAAAAATCCAATCCAATTAAGACTATATGTGCAGACTAAATGAACCCAAAGAGGTTTATGTATGTGACGTTGACTTGGTACTTTGTAATGTGTAATACAAATCCTTGTCTATGCACTGTTGTCCTCAGTCAGTAAATGTTGCGGTTATGTTTGCCTTTGTCTTACTCATGACCACGATATCATCAACTATGCAAACGCAACCAGTTGCATTCTCAATAATCCTAACCATGTGGTACTGAAATCTGTCTTAGCTAACTGAGATCCCAAATGGTAACTATCAGAAACAATATTATCCAAATGGTATCCTACATGTTGTGAGCGCTTAGTATCTTATCTGCTAATTTGGATAGACTGATATTCATGCTTGGCATCTAGCATGGAAAAGAACTTTGCTCTGGAAATTTTAGGATTTAATTTTCCAGCATTGGTAGATCTTTTAAGTGAAAGCTGAGGCTCCTTGGTCGAGGCATACTCTAATGATACCATCGTCCATTAAAATGCACGTGATGGAGCTACACCAATCTGTCTGGTGATCAACCTTCTAGATTATAACACTTAGCTCCATCTCATTCTGGACTACTTGAAGCTTGTCCTGAATATGAATGCTGCATTTCATTGAAGGATCAATAAATTGGGTTGCAATATCGTAAGATGAAATTTTGCATCCCTTTTAAAATTTCAGATTGCAGCAAATCCATTTGGGTACAGGCATTTGAGATTATTGAATGATTTAATTAGTTTCTTCCACCACAGGGGATGTGGTTTGAATCTCGTGAATTGTGACTATATCAGGATCTCTGTTTACTGGTAGACTTGCACTGTTGAACTGTTGCTTTCTCCCAAGTAGAAGATTTCAGGAAGTCAAGATGAGTTGACATTGCAGTGTGGTTAAATCTGCAGTGTATCATCACTGCTTGATGAAGAGGGTGAACCCACAGATTCTGGCAGCCTTTCCGACTGTTCCAAGGGGCAGGGCACGTTTGCGAATTCGCAACTTTTACATGGTGCATGAGCTTGTTCAGGCCTGTCTCACCTATCCGGACTTCATGCATCACTGGTCCTGACCTTGCATTGACCATGCCTCCTACCTATGCAGGGCCATTTCTGTGAATCTTACATCAAACTTTGTCCCCTGTATCAAACTGTGTGTTTCACTTGGCAGAGTCTTGTGTTCAGCATTGGCATTCCTGATGCTGTTTCAACCTCTCCCCAGGTCCGAGAAGATCAGACTTTAATCTGGTGCAGAGTCTTCTACCCATCAGCAACTCTGCTGAAGCTATTCCTGCAAGTGCAGTGGGATAGTCCTATAATCAAATGAGAGCTGTGACAGCTTGGTATCTAGCGAGGCTATAGGCTGTTTCTTCATGCCAGCCTTCAAATTTTAGACCGCTCGTTCAGCCAAGCCATTGGATGATGGATGGTGTGGAGCTGTCCCTGTGCAGAATCCCATTCAACTTTAGGAAATACCCAAATTCCCTCTTGGTAAATAATGGCCCATTATCTGTGACCAACACTTCCACTCTCTGAATTGAAAAACATAAGCGCAGTTTTTCTATCATCGTCCCTGTGTTTGACAAATGGACTGTATGCACATCCAGCTACTTTGAGTGGACGTTGAAAATGACTAAGAACATTTAGCTCATGAAAGGACCTACATAGTCGACGTGCAATTGAGTGCAAGGTTTACCCGGCAATTCCCCCGGATATGGAGGAGCTCCTGGCAGTAATTTTTGTCCTTTTTGGCACTATGGGCGCTGCCCCACCAACATGGTTATGTCTGCATCCAGGCCTGGTGACCAGACATAACTTCTCATCATCTTCTTCATTTTGGAGACCCCTGGATGGCCCTAGTGGAGTTAAGCCAGTACCTGGCGGCTACCTTTGCTTGGGACAATCACTCTTGCTCCCCATAACAATATGCCGTATTCCAGTGCGATCTGATCTTTCCGGGTCCAAAAGGGTTTCAATTCTAGTTGTGACGGCCCTTTGATTACTCCAGCCCCATCACCACCAGTTGTTTCAGTTTTGACAGGATGGGATCTTTCTGCGTCCAAAGTCTGATATTTTCAGCTGTGACTGGGGGGTGTGTCCAGAAAATTTAATACCATTACAGACTCTTCCATTGGTTCTACCACTAGTGTATCTAGCAATGGGAGGCAGCTGAATGCATCCACATTCGCCACTTGGCCTCCCAGGCAGTGTTCTAACTTGTAATTATAAGTACTTAGTATTAGAGCTCACCAATGAATGCGGTCCAAAGCAATGGGCAGCACTGCCTTGACCTCTGCATTGCTCTGCATTAGCCAAGGTGCTGGGTGCATATGCTTTTTGGCATTCCTCTCCATTTGGGTACCCCTATGAGCTAATACTACCGCAATCCATCTGGGAAGGTATCTTCAGATCATAGTGTGCCAACACCTGAGAGGATGATAGCTGCTGCTTTACTTCACTGAAAGCTAGGGCTTGTCTACACGATTATTTCCAAGGCTGAGCCTTTTTCAGGAGTTGATGAAAAAATGCCAGATGGAGGCTAGGTTATGTATAAGCTTTCTATAATAACTTACTAGCCCAAGAAGACCAGACTTAAGCTCCTGGACAGACGTGGCACCCAGGGCACCTTTGATTGCCCTCACTTTATCTTCTAACAAGTATAACCTGGTCTTGTTGACTCTGTAGCCCAAGTAGCGCACTTAGGTGGCCTGGAGCACATATTTTTCCCTTCTTAGGTGCAAACCGGTCTTGGAAAAATACCTTAGGCCAATGTCCAAGTTTTCTAAGTGTTCCTTATTAGTTTTCCCCTCTTATAAGTATGTCATCTAAATAAATAGTGAGCTGCAGTAGACATTGCAAAATGTTCTCCATTGTTCACTGAAATATTGAACAGGCTCATGATACCCCAAAAGGCAGTCTTGTGTATTGGTACAAGCCCTTATGGGAATTAATTGTAGCATACTTCTGGAAATCCTCATCTAAACTAAATTGTAAGTCAATGTGGCTCATGTCTGGCTTCATGAAGGATAGCTCCCCTCCTCACCAACTTTGCTTTTAAATCCTCTATGTAAGGGATTAGGTTTTTATCAGTTGCAAAAAGTGGTTTACTGTTTGTTTATAATCCCCACAAAGGCAAACCAATTATCAGGCTTCAAAATCAGTACAACTGGTGCTGCCCATTCTGCAAGTTGGACTGGTTTGATGATTCCTTCACTTTCCAGCATTCTGATTTCTGCCTCTACTCTTGCCAGTGAGGCAAATAGCACTCGGTGGGCCTTGCAGAATCATGAAATTGCTTCCTGGTTAACATGCACCTTAGCCTTGGCTCCTCTGATAGTTCCTAGACCTTCTGGGTATTTAATTAGGACTTCACTCAGGCAGCCATTTTCTAATCGAATAATATTGAGCCAAGCAAGGTGAATCTCATACAACCACTTCCACCCCATCAAGCTTCGGCCTGAGCCTTTTACTACAATCACTGGTAACTGAACCAGCTGCTTTTCATAAGAGACCAGAACTGATTTTGTACCCTTAATCTCTAAAAGCCCCCCAGTATAGGTTCTCAGTCTAGCTGAGGACTTGTACAAACTTAAGGGCTGGAGTCCAGAACGAATTTTGTTAAAAACTGGGTCTGCGATTGCTGCTATGCCCAGTATCCCATTACCACTCACCCTTTATTTACACATGAACAATCCTTGACTCTAGTACTGTCTCTACAGAGTCAGCTCTCAGAGTCCCAGAATCTCTTTTTATCTGTCAGCCAGGACTCCCTGATTGGACCAGGAAATCCAATCAGGGAACTCATATTACATGAGGTCCAGCTGGCTGAATTGTTAAAATTACTACAATACTAATGGTTGTAAAAGTTTCTGATAATCTTAAATTGTTGACACAGTGTGTGGGATTAACAAAGGTACCTCACAAAAGGTTAAATCATGAGATTTGGTCCCACAGTGCCAGAGGCAGTAATTTGGCAGGGAACAGCAAGTAGGGATATGGGGTTCTTTATCTGGTGACCTGAGACCAGTGGGGTTCCACAGACATCAGTGCTGGGACCACAACTGTATATGCTAATGACTTGGGAGAAGGAAGCAAATGTACTGCGGCCAAATTTACAGACTACACAAAATATGTGGAAAGGTAGTTTGCAAGCAGGGTACAAACAATTTTGAGAGAGACATTGATAGGTTAAGCGGGTGGACAAAAAGTTGACAAATGGAGTATAATGTGGGAAAATGTGAAGTTGTTCATTTTGGAAGGGAAAACAAAAGAACAGAATTTTATAGAATTTAAATGGAGAAAACCTGCAGATATTTGCAATGCAAAGGGACTTGGGGATACTTGTGCAAGAAACACAGAAAGCTGACACATAGGTGCAGCAGATAATCAGGAAGACTAATGAAAAATTGGCCCTTCTAACAAGAGGTTTGGAGAATAAGAGTAGGGAAGTCTTTCTCCAACTGTACAAAGTGCTGGTGAGACCACATCTAGAGTACTTTGAGTGGTTTTGGTGCTCTTACTTAAGAAAAGATATTACTTTATTGGAGGCAGTTCAGAGAAGGTTTGCTAGGATGATCACTTTAACGGAGGGATTGTCTAATGAGCAAAAGTTAAACAGATTGGGATTCTACTCACTGGAATTTATAGAGTCATAGCATCATAGAGATATACAGCATGAAAACAGACCCTTTGGTTCAACTCGTCCATGCCGACGAGATATCCTATATAAATCTAGTCCCGGTTGCCAGCATTTGGCCCATATGTCTCTAAACCCTTCTTATTCATATACCTATACAAATGCCTTTAAAATGTTGTAATTGGACCAGCCTCCACCACTTCTTCAAAAAGAACACTCACTATTGTAGATGCACAAAAAAAACTAGCCACTTAGCTGCTCCCCTGCTGTTAGCTCCCCCACATAGATTTCTCCAAGGTCAGCTGTGAATTTTGTTGTTTGTATATTTTTCTTAGACAAACTCTGATGTCCAGAGATACTTGAAATCAAACAACAGAGGCAGTAGCTGTGAAGGTTCACTGCTGGGTCAGACAGCAGTGTAGGTTTCTCTCTCCATTGATTCACTTCCCACCATGTGGTCACTACCTTTGTCTTCCTTCCTCCTTTTTTTAAAGAGCTATTGTTTTGATCGTTTTGTTCCAAAGTTCCAAATCAATGCAATAGCTTGTAAAACAGCAACTACCACTCCTAGAATTCGAGGAAATCAGCTCCAACACTGAAAATACCTCAAAAAAGGAGCAAATCTTACAGCTACAACTTTTTCCTATCTAGAAGAATGACAGGTGATCTCATTGAAACATATGGAATTCTTAAGGGGCTTGACAGGGTAAATGCTTAGAGGATGTTTCCCCTCACAAGAGAGTGTAGGACAAGAGGGCATAGTAAATGAATAAAGGGACACTGATTTAAGATTGAGATGAGGAGAATTTCCACTCTCAGATGGTTGTGGGTGTTTGGAATTCTTTGCCACAGAGAGTTGAAGGGGCAGAGTCCTTGGTTATATTTAAGGCTGAGATAGATTCTTGATCAATAGGGGAATCAAAGGTTATGGGGAAAGGGCAGGAAAGTGGACGTGAGGTGTGTTGGATCAGCCGCGATCTTTCTGAATGTTGGGGCAGTCCTCAAGGGATTGAATGGCCTATTGTGTTCCTATTTCTTATGGTCTTGTATGGAAATCTTGGTCATCTTTCAAAGTTTGTCCTTGCTTGGTTGACTCTGAACATCATTGATGTTTTTGCATTTGTGCTCTTTTGTAGTACTTTCTTTGCTGATCACATGATGTATTTCTAAATACTCTGCTATTACATCGTTTATAGTGGCCTCACATTTTCCCAATAACAGATGTTAAGCTAAGTGGCCTATTGTTAACTGTTTTTTTGTCTCCCCTTTTCAAATAAAGGTTTTACATTGGAAGTTTTCCAGTCCTCTGGAACATTTCCAGAATCTAAGAATTCCTGGAAGATTACTACCAGTACATCCATTATCTCTGTGGGTACTTGCTTTGATATCCCAGGACGGATCACATCATGTCTAAGGGACTTATTGGCCGTTAGCCCCACTAGTTTCCCTAACATATTTTCTCTAGTGATAGTTATTGTATTTATTTTGTCCCCTTCTTTTGCCACTTGAATATTTATTAATTTTGTGATGCAAAGTATTCATTCAACTCCTCTATTTCCTGGTTCCCCTTATTTTTCTCTGGCTTCATTCTCTAAGGGGCCGCACTTCGGCTTCTCTCATTCTTTTTCTATATTTAAAGAATCTCTTATTGTCATTCTTAATACTACTTTCAAGTTTACCCACTAAGTTTATCTTCCCTCCTGTTTTGCTGGTTTTTAAAACTTCACTAATCCTCAAGCTTAACACTAAATTTTGCCAAATTGTATGTTTTTAGTTTCAAATTGATGTTATTATTAACTTCACTGGTTAAGCAATGCTGATTTATCCCCTTCCTAGAATCCTTCTTCCCCACTGGAATATATCTTTGCTATGAACCATCAACTATTTTCTGAAGCATCTACTATTGTTCCTCAACCACCTTCGCTACTGAGACAGTAGGAACTGCAGATGCTGGAGAATCGGAGATAACAAGGTGTCGTCAGGAGATTGGAACTTGAAACCAGCGCCTTAGACTGCTCAGCCACACCACTACATGTCCATCCTGGGCCTCCTGCAGTGCCACAACGATGCCACCCAAAGGTTGCAGGAACAGCAACTCATATTCCGCTTGGGAACCCTGCAGCCCACTGGTATCAATGTGGACTTCACAAGCTTCAAAATCTCCCCTCCTCCTACCGCATCCCAAAACCAGCCCAGCTCGTCCCCGCCTCCCTAACATGTCCTTCCTCCCATCTATCCCCTCCTCCCACCTCAAGCCTCACCCCCATCTCCTACCTAATAACCTCATCCCGCCCCCTTGACCTGTCCATCCTCCCTGGATGACCTATCTCCTCCCTACCGCCTCACCTACACTCACCTTTACTGGCTCCATCCCCACCTCTTTGACCTGTCTGTCTCCCCTCCACCTATCTTCTCCTCTATCCATCTCCTATCTGCCTCCTCCTCTCTCCCTATTTATTTCAGAACCTCCTTCCCCTCCCCCATTTCTGAAGAAGGGTCTAGGCCTGAAACGTCAGCCTTCCTGCTCCTCTGATGCTGCTTGGCCTGCTGTGTTCATCCAGCTCTACACCTTGTTACCTTTGCTACTGAATTCCTTTCCCAGTCGACTCCAGCCAGATCTGCTCCCTTTCCTTTGTAACTACTCTTATTTAAGTTTAGTATAGTTGATTCTGATCCAACTTGCTCCCTTTCAGACTAAATGCTCAACTCTTCCATGTTATGGTCACCAATGCATCTTTCATTCTGATATCATTTATGAAATGTGCCTCAACATACATCGCCAGATCCAAAACACTTGATTTGAAGGGCTTGACTCCTGTTGGATCCACAAAATATTGCTCTCGGAGGTTATCTCAAATACACTCTGTGACTTCTTCTCCATGTCTTCCTCTGCCAATCTGACAATCCCAATCTACATGAAGATTAAAGTCACCTGTGATTAATGTACTGCCTTTGTGACAAGCTCTTATTATCTTCTGATTTAATCTTCATTCCACCATATTACTACTGTTAGGGGGTCTATAGACTATTTCTACCAGTGTCTTCTTTCTCTTTGTCTTTCTTACCTCCACCCATATGGGTTCTACATTTTCCAATTCAAGATAATTCCTTGTTATCATACTTATTCCATCCTCTAACAACAATGCCATCCCACCATTCTTTCCTTCCTGTCTGTCCTTTGAAAAGTCACACACTTCTGAATATTTAGTTCCTAGCTATGATTGCATTGTAACCATGTCACTGTAATGGCGATAAGATCATTCAAAAAGAACACTCACTATTGTAGATGCACAAAAAAAACTAGCCACTTAGCTGCTCCCCTGCTGTTAGCTCCCCCACATAGATTTCTCCAAGGTCAGCTGTGAATTTTGTTGTTTGTATATTTTTCTTAGACAAACTCTGATGTCCAGAGATACTTGAAATCAAACAACAGAGGCAGTAGCTGTGAAGGTTCACTGTTAATTTGTGCTGTTAATTTATTTGCTTTTTTCCAAATATTATGTGCATTCAAGCAAAGAGCCATTAATTTTGCCATTTTAACCATTTTTCCTTTTTTGAACCTGTTCACTGCTATTTTTTCTCTGCTTATATATTCTGTCACTTCCTGTCCCTTTTGGGTATTGTTTTATCCAAATAGCTGCCCTGTAATGCTGCTATATCCTCTTACTTTGAAAACCTATATTTCCCATCTTCCAAAGTCATACCCAACCCTAATTAGTTTAAAGCTACCTCTAGAAACCTAATTATTAATTTCACCAGGAAACCAGCCCAAGCACAGTTCAAGTGAAACCCGTTCCATTACAATAGTTGCCTTCTATCCCTGCACTGCTTCCAATGCCCACAAACTAAAACCCACTCCACCCACACCACTCCTGGAGCTACACATTTAACTCCTTGACTTGATTATCATATGCCAGTTTGTATGTGACTCAGGGGCTTAAGGACAATATTCTAATTAGCTCCTAGCCAGGTGAATATGCACCAGAGACCAGAATATGTACCAAGGAAGGGTCACCGGATCCGAAACGTTAACTCTGATTTTTTCTTCACAGATGCTGCCAGATCTGCTGAGCTTTTCCAGCAACTTTGTTTATGTACCAGAGACTACCTAACCTGTAAAGAGACAACACAAAAAATCTCCCACTGTGTGTCTCTGTCTTGTTGGGCAATCTCCAATGATAGCTAGTTGTTTTCCACTCACTTTTGACTACGTATCTTTGATAGAAGGAAAACTAACATGCCTTTAAAGACAGTGAAAGGATGAATTCTCAACCCATTGAATGAAAGAAAGCTTTTGTGTGCAAACAACTTTGTGCCAAAAACAAAGAACCAAGAAGGAATTCAAGGGAACAGAAAGAAAGCAACTCATCAAATTCAGTGATATCACTGTGTCAAACTTATTTTTGGAAAGGTGGGGATGTTGTATGTGTACATTGCCTTTAAGAGTGTTTGTGTTTAAGGATTCTATGTGTTGTGAGTATGTAGTGTTATGACTCTGATTGCCAGTTAGTTGGCTATGGGTTTGCAAGCTGCATACTGAAATCAGATGGTTTGCTGTACTGGTTGCTTTATAACTTGTAATATGTTTTGAAGTTTTAAATAACTGAATCCACAGAGTTAATAAATCCCTGATGCACAACTAATTATTAGACAATTATCATTATCATGGAGACATTATAACAACTTTCACTGACTTCCTTCCAACCTATTTAATTAACAATAATCTTATCCTCTGCTTTAGTCCCCTTACCATGATATTTATATTTTCTCTTTAAAGCACCCTCAGATGTTTTATAAAAACGATGAATGCACATTAAATATGCAGTACATTCACACAAATAAATTGCATTTGATTAATTGAGCCCTTTCTTCATTATTCCAAAGATGTACCAACTAGCAGAATTAATTCATAGGCTCCTCCTGCTGCACTTTCCCGGAGTTCTTGCTTTCATGATACATTGCAAATAAATACTTCTTTCCATCTGGTGGTCAGTCAAGTTAATGCAATCCAAATGAATGTTTTTGACAATATGCCACCAGCAGCAGGTTCTTGCCTTCAATAAAATTGTTACAGTGAGTCTTTTAGAGTTCAGTGAGGCTCCTCATCTGTATCAATATGTATTACTTTGTACTTAGATGTGCTTGATTTTAAGAAATATCAAAGCTGGCAAAAACGCTAATGCACAATGTATAGCAGGGATTTTGATAACTGTATAATTACTGTGAATTAAACCATAATAATTGTATATATTTTTATATAGCAATGTCCCAGTAGTCAAGCAATTACAATGTTCACATCCAGATGAAGCTTTATTTGAACTTTTAGATGCCAAAATTAAGCTGTTATGTATCATTATTGCAGCATTAAATTTCAGCATATGAGGAAGGAAGGAAAGCTTTACAGGGTGGCATTGTGGCTCAGTGGTTAGCACTGCTGCCTCACAGTGCCAGGGAGCTGGGCTTGATTCCACCCTTGGATGACTGTCTGTGTGGAGTTTGCACATTTTACCCATGTCTGCATGGGTTTCCTCTGGGTGCTATGGTTTCCTCCACACAAAGATGTGCAAGCTAGGTGGATTGGCCAGGGGAAATGTGGGATTATAGGGTAGGGGTGTGGGTCAGTTGGGATGCTGTTCAGAGGATCGGTGTGGACTCGATGGGCCGAATGTCCATTTTTCACACTGTAGGGATTCTATTATTCTCTCTGGGTTAAATGTAGTGATCCTGCACACAGTGGAGAGCCATTCTAAATGGGAGATGAGTTCCACCCCAAAGTCCTCCTCTTGACAATCAGAATGTGACCACTTTTTATATATACTCATTCAAGTAACTTAGACCTCATATTCATTGATTGTGTAAGTAGAAACTTTTGGGAATGAAATCAGCATTGCTCACAGGCATCATTAACCTAGAGAAAAACAAAATGAAGTTGTAAGATAAATAGTAAGTTCTAATATCACCACTAGCCAAGTGATGTCTTGGTGCTTGTTGGAAGGTTCTGGTCATGAAGCATTCTGCCAAATGACTTTGACAGTCTGCTCATGGAACAACCTGACAAGATCCACCCACTCCTTTTCCTGCAGAGTTTCAAGGAGGTTATGCTGACCACTTCCTGATGGACTTTGGTCGAAGGTATTTTACTTTGCAAATATTTCCATGTGAGGAGGGCGGGAACAATCAAAATTAGAAAGTTTAGCTGTAGAAATTAACTGGAGTGCCTTTTTATGCAAAGTATAATATAATTACTCATCAGTAATTCCGACGATAATTCTGTCTTTTATAAATATTGATTTCAAAGCTCAATTGTCACACTCTGTAGAGATAATAATCCATTTTAATGGATTCTCCCAATGGTGAACTCTTCTGTTAAATTATCTTTTCTCAAGAATTTTATTTCTTCTCAGACTAAAGCATTTGTCAGAAACTTGTAGAACTTAAGCAAAGTATCTCCTTTTATGTTTTGAAAAGCTATATCATCAGCTGTAGGTCCTATTGAGTACAATAGTGTATTTACTTGTTTGTCTTGTGATTTAGTATTTAGCTCAGAAGCAGTTCTATATCTTAAAAACTTGTCCATTTAGGGTTTTAAATTGACGATTAGTCACCTTCCTTCTGGTGTCATGATGGTACTGCCCAGCAACCTCGGTGTCAATAACTTCAATGATCCTGGATTTCCTATTGCAACTGTGCTGCATGGTGCCTGTTCACTTTAGCAACAAGGCTCATTGTGAGCTCTAAGCACTCCCTTTTTAGCTGCTGGCCTTCTCAGCCCATTCTGCACCATTAATTTAAAGTTTTCCCCTTGCCCAACAGGGATTTTTAACTTTATTCATAGAGTTCAATATCTCTTTGTTTCCTTTCTGAACGTGTAATTGGGACTGCTCCTACAGATTCTCAATTCTTGATGAAATTGTAACTGCCAGATATGACTAGCTTCTAGTTCACACTTGTTTCTGAGCTTCATACCAGGTCTGAAGTCAAAGGCATCACTATTAAGTGCTGTTTCTCCCTTGTTGATCTTTCTATGAGTTTCACTGCAGGCTGTCTCACTCTACAGCCTCTTCGATATTCTGCTTCTGAAGTAACATGCTAGGTCTATCAGCAGGGCATAAAGGCTTAAAGTTCTTAAAACCACAAATTTCCAGGTCTGCCACTGTATCCACTAAAATTCTGTGCCCTTGGGTCTACTGGAATTGTCAGCTTTGTTGCCTTGCATTATTAATCAGTATTGTCAGCTATGACCACCATGCTGTATCATATTGCTAAATCAAATTCCGATCCACACTTCTGATCACCATGTTGTATTTGGTTCAACCATTGGAAGCTTGTGTTTGGGATAGTTTGCAGCCACCAGATGGGTCTTAATGAGAAGAGACTCTCAACTTCTTTAATTACTTTAGGAAACATTGTTACTAAGACTATAAAGAGATCTGCAGATATAAGTATTCACTTCATGAAATCCCAAGAAGCTCTGTCTTAAGCCCACACAAACTTGAATGACACTGTTAGATTGGGTGGAGATTAATACAGTTTCCAACATCAACCCTTTTCGTTACCTTATACAATATTTCACTTCCTCTTATAGTATACAATGGCTTCTGCCTCAATTACTTTATCTGTAAGAAGGCATTCCATTCTCTAAAAATTCACATTTTCATTCTAATTTCTTTCCTCAATGGCGATTTTAAACAGTTAACTCCCTTATTACTGATGCCCCAGCCAAAGGAAACAGCCTTTCTTTATTCATTATAGCAAAGTTTGTAAAATTAGCGTTCTCTGACCTGTGAAAATTGTCCTATTATTTCAAGTCTATCATTCGAAGTGTAAATTTTCATCATAAGTAGCTGAAAAAGTTAACTATTCTAACATGCTAGAAAACGGAAAGATTGGACACATAAGATTATTTTGATGTTAAATTAGAAAATGGCTTTCTAAACAACAGGAATAAGGCAACTTTATTTTTATGGTATCAATATTTTCAGTGTTAGTTAAATATTAACATCAAAGCTGGCTAACAGCAGAATAGATAAGAATTATGCCACTACTCCACTGATAACTGAGAATTCAATTACAGTGTGTGACGTGGATCAGGAATGAAATTTTCTGTGATCTAGCAGCAAAAAGTCACATCAGTCGGGCTGCGAAGCTTGAAATGTCAGCACTCCAGATGGCTGCCTGTTTTACCAAATAGGAACAAATTACATGGAATCAATGCTTACAAATATTTGGAATATAAGAATCTAAATGGAGTGGATGAGCGAAGTGATCTGCAAGTGCACCAATTACTTAACATAATATTGGAGGTTAACAAGGCCATTGAAATAAAGGCAACCGATGACTGGGGTTATTTTTAAGAGGGATAACATTATCATTAAAGAAGCTATGCTAAACTTATATCAAGCTGGATCACACTGGAGTATGGGGCACATCTGTACTGATACCAAGATCTTAGTGTATAAGATAGTCGTCCTTCCAACACTTCGATATAGGTCTGAAACTTGGACTGTGTATTGACACCACTTCATTGTTCTAGGAACAGGACCATCAATGCTGCTTGAGATGGATTGTCCACATTATCTGGGAGGACAGGTATACTAACATGAGAATCCTTGAAGCAGCTATTAGCATCAGCACCAAGACCATGGTCATCTGAATCCAACTCCGCTGTCTGGCCATGGACTTGATACTTGAGTTCTGACTGCCAAAGTAAATCATCATAGCCCAGCTCAAGGAAGACACTTGAATGAGAGGAAGACAAAGGAAATGTTTCAAAAACTCTCTAAAGGCTTCCCTCAAGAAATGAAATATTGATGTCAATGCTTGGGAGTTCCTCGGACAAAAGATACTAATTTGGAGGAAACTCTTGAGTGAAAGGACACCATTCAGTTGTCCTCGTTTTTCAAGGACCGTAACTTCCCCCCCTCAGTGGTCGAGAACGCCCTCAACCGTGTCTCCCACATCTCCCGCAACTCATCCCTCACACCCCGTCCACGCAATAAGAACCAAAAAAGAATCCCCCTCGTCCTCACGTGCCACCCCACCAACCTCCGGATCCAACGCATCATCCTCCGACACTTCCGCCATCTGCAATCTGACCCCACCACCAAAGACATCTTTCCCTCCCCACCCTTATCTGCTTTCCGGAGGGACCACTCTCTCCGTGACTCCCTTGTCCGCTCCACACTCCCCTCCAGCCCCACCACACCCGGCACTTTTCCCTGCAACCGCAGGAAGTGCTACACCTGCCCCCATACCTCCTCCCTCACCCCCATCCCAGGCCCCAAGAAGACTTTCCACATCAGGCAGATGTTCACCTGCACATCTGCCAATGTGGTATACTGCATCCGCTGTACCCGGTGTGGCTTCCTCTACATCGGGGAAACCAAGCAGAGGCTCGGGGACCGCTTTGCAGAACACCTATGCTCGGTTCCCAATAAACAACTGCACCTCCCAGTCGCGAACATTTCAACTCCCCCTCCCATTCCTCAGACGACATGTCCATCCTGGGCCTCCTGCAGTGCCACAACGATGCCACCCGAAGGTTGCAGGAACAGCAACTCATATTCCGCTTGGGAACCCTGCAGCCCAATGGTATCAATGTGGATTTCACAAGCTTCAAAATCTCCCCTCCCCCTACCGCATCCCAAAACCAGTCCAGCTCGTCCCCGCCTCCCTAACCTGTTCTTCCTCCCACCTATCCCCTCCTCCCACCTCAAGCCGCACCCCCATCTCCTACCGACTAACCACATCCCGCCCCTTTGACCTGTCCGTCCTCCCTGGACTGACGTATCCCCTCCCTAACTCCCCACCTACACTCACCTTTACTGGCTCCATCCCCGCCTCTTTGACCTGTTTATTTCCTCTCCACCTATCCTCTCCTCTATCCATCTTCTATCCGCCTCCCACTCTCTCCCTATTTATTTCAGAACCCCCTTCCCCTCCCCCTTTTTTGATGAAGGGTCTAGGCCCAAAACGTCAGCCTTTCTGCTCCTATGATGCTGCTTGGCCTGCTGTGTTCATCCAGCCCTGCACCTTGTTGTCTCTCCCATTCTTCACCTGTTGACCACAAAAGTATGAAAAAGGAACCTGAGAACGGAATGCCAGTGAACTCAAGGCCAAAGACCAAATTCATCTCCTGATAATATCTGCCAAATGTACGGTTGTAGATGTGACTCTAGGATCAGGCTCATCATCCAGACTAGGACCCACAGAACCCATGATCAGTGACATGGAATTTCCTAGGTGGACCATCATATTCACTAATGAGTGGTTGCCACTACGGTGTGTGCACAATTCCGGTTTTCATTTTTGTCATCTTCTTTTGTAAAGTTGCAGCAAAATGCAAGGAAACTATGAACATCTATGTTATTTATCCAGGCTACAGCCTCCAATGTTATACTGTGAGTGTATTGTAGCTTGACTGTGAATTTTTCTTGAGGCTACTGTTTATTGAATTGTTCTAGCTACACAGTGGGAATGTTTTAAATTTCCATCAGTGTAAAAGGTAGTATTATTAGCATCAGTTCAGAGATGGTTGATGGTTCTGCACTTTCTGCAAGGAAGATTTGATCTTTCAGGCTCTGATTTCAGATGCTTTAAAGGGATACTTTGATTGGCACAGTACTTCCAAGCATTGAATTATTGGCCGCCAAGGTTAAGAAGAGATCATTGACAGGCTTTGATGATGATCCAAAATGATTTTAGATTTAAATTGATTTGGTGATAGTTTGGATAAGTCAGCTTGGGTTGGCATGTCTTTGATAATGTAGCATTTGTATTCTCCAGCAAATTGATGTGGGGTCAATTACCTCAGTTGGCAGGACAGCTGGTTTGTAACGCAGTGTATGCCAACTATATGGGTTCAATACCTGTACCTGCCAAAGTTACTATGAAGGATTGTTCTTTCCAACCTCTTTCATCACCCAAGGTATGGTGACCTTCAGGTTAAACCATCACCAGAAACAGCAGTAGGCCTATTTTATCCCTTTAGACAGCTCCACCAATCCATATCATCATAGCTAATCATCAAGCTCAATACCCTTTTTCCTATAACCCTTTAGCCTGATTAGTCCTGTTAAAACTTTATAGATTTCTATGAGATCCCCCTCATTCTTCCAAACTCCAATGAATACAATCATAACCAACTGAATATCTCCTCATATATTAGTCCTGTCATCTCAGAAATCAATTTAGGAGATCTTTGCTATACTCCTTCCATTGCAAGAACATCTTCCCTCAGGTAAGGAGACCAAAACTGCCCACAATATTCCTGGTGTGGCCTTACTAATACCCGGTATAACTGCAACAAGAATTGGAGTCATCTCTCTCCGGCAAGAGAACAGCCCTATGGTGCAATAAAACAACTTTACCTTACCTTTAGAGTAAGTGTGCAATTCAATATTTCCAAGAACAGGCAGCTAGGTTATTTGTGTTAGTAAAAGTGTACCAGTGATAACTCTTATAGTGGAATTCAGCTGGACATCAATGGGCTTAACCTTGGACTTGATAGCCATTCCAGGGAGTAATAGTCCCCTGTAGAGTATACAAGAGTGAGTGTACCTGTTTATGTGTGTTCCCCATGTGGATTTGGCAAGTTTCTAAATCATATTAATCCATTAATAATCTGGCTGAGGATATTCTGTCAAATATGACTCCCAATTGAATGAGGTCTTGACATGATTTAGTTCCTTTCCACAAATGGTGATTTTCAGGACTTTGTTTGTTTGCTGGATATTGAAGAGAAAGATCAAAGTGTCAGTCTTTAATGGGCTTGGCCAATGTCCCATTTGGCGGAAGTAGACCTCCTGTAAAGTAAACTGTACATCATATGGAGAGGTGTTGATGTACTGGTAATGTTACTGGACTTGTAACTCAGAGGGCCAGGTTAATAGCCCAGAAACACAGATTCAAATTCCTCTGTGGTGTTTGGCGGAAATTAAATTCACTTTAAAAAATCTGGAAATGAAAGCTACTCTCAGTATGGTGTCATGAAACTAACATTGATTGCTGTTTGAAAACAAAATGCTCACTAATGCCCTTAAGAGAAGGAAATCTGCTGTCCTTACCCAGTACCTAGACCCAAAAGTAATTTGGCTTAATTGCGTTCTGAAATGGCTCAGCAAGCCACACAGTTCAAAGGCAATCCAGGATGGGCAATAAATGCTCACCTTGTCAGTGATGTTCACATCTCATGAAAATGTCTGTCTTCCATAGAGATCAGATTCTTGTTTTGTGTGGCTATGGTATGTATAAAATTGATGGATTTCATTGCAAGCAAATCACCGGCGCAAACAATGAATAACAAGTGTCCAACAGCGTAATCCTGTGGGTGGCCATTGTTCATTGTGTGCTTTGTGCTTTGCCAATTGCCGATGCAGAAGTTTCAGTTTCTAAGCGTGAAGATAGCACAGAACCTGAAAAGCAGCCATACTTTCCGACCATGTCATACATCACTGTCTTTTAATATGGATGTAGATGCACTGTCGTGATGAAAGAAAAGTTCATGGTGATAGGTTATACCTTCCAAGAATGGACTTTCCTTTGAGAAGGGAAGGGTGATGGGTGACATTACTGAGATGTTAAAATGTTGAAACATTTTAATAGAGTAGTCACTGAAAGCGTATTTTCACTTGTGGAAAAGGGTGAAACAGAAACTATCAATATCAAACAGAAACTAAGAAGGGATTCAGAATTTTTTTGACTAAATAGTAGTGAAAATGTTGAACTCGTTACCAATAGGGAGTAGTTGAGGCCGGTAGTTAGATGTATTTAAGGGACAAGCATGTGAAGGGTGATTTAGGTGAGAAGGGATTGGAAGACTCACAAGTGCAACATAACTGTTGGTGTGGAATTTTTGGGTCAAATGGTTTGTTTCTTTACTGTGTATGTGGAATGCAACTGCCAGTAGCAGGGGACAAATGCTAGGGAGGGTGCTGAGCAAGAAAACTCAAGCAAACCAAATTGCTGACTAAACTCAGCAGGTCTGGCAGCATCTGTGGGAAGAAAGCAGACTGAACGTTTTGAGTCTAGTGACTGTTTATCCAAACACTCAAGCAGTTGTGTAAGGATTTCTAATGGCAGGTGGCAATGGTGAAGGTGGGCAACTGGAGCAGTCAAATGGACAGTCTCTGGTAAAAGGATGTCTTTGGGGGAAGGAGGACTCATGGGAAGAAGATTAGCCACCCAATGTAAGCTACAGGTTTTGTTCCATGCAAATATTGTAGATACATCCTTGTCTAACCTTAATTTCCTTTCATATTCATAATTACTTCACACTAGTGGAATAAAGAATACCTGAATCATGGTCTTTGGCCCATCAACATGGTGCAAATTTCATGTTAAATTTCAGATGCAGTTGACAGGATTCCACAGCACAGGTATCAAGTCCTTTGGTATTTGTTTCCCTTTACAATTCTTGCACACTCTGATTTCTCCTGTCCCACTCTAGGCATCTTTACCAAAATAGCTGCATTGCAGTGCTGCCCCATTCTGTTGCCTTGTAAGCTTACAGGTCCCCGCAACAAAACCCTCACCCCTTAAGTCCAAGACTACCTGTAGAAATCTCTGTGGTGAATTGTCATCCAGGAGTTGTCAATTCTCCAAAGCAGCTGCATAGTCCTTGTGAAGAAGAAAGATGAAAGTGATGAGGAAATTACCAAGCACTCAACTAAAGGTGCACAATGAAGTCTACCTTCTACCTAGGATTGAGGAAGCATTTCAAAGTCTCAAAGGTGCAAAGAACTTCTGTTGTCTCGATTTGGCCCACAGTTATAACCAATTACCCATCGCTGAACAAAACATTGAAAAGACTAAATTCCAAACTGGTACTGGGGACTTTACAAATTTACAAGAATGCTGCTTGCTCTCTGTAATGCCCATGTCACCTTCAGTCGTGTGATAGATAAAGCTTTTCGTGATCTTAATTTTCAGTTGCCCCTCGTTTATCTCAATGACATACTCATCTTCGGCTCAGCACTCAAGAAGACCTCTGCAAAACTGGATATTATCTTAACCCATTTGATGCAGTGTAACTTGACAGTAGACCTAGAAAAGGACCAACTTTTCTGGACAAAAGTACAGTACCTTGGATATTTCTTTACCAATGAAAGCATTACTCCTAATGATGTGAAAATCAGAGCTATTCAGGAACAGTCCCTGCTTATTACATGGAGGGAACGGTGTAGGTTCCTTGGTCTAGTGTGTTACTAGAGGAGGTTTGTGCAAGGCTATGCACAGTTGGCTGCCCGACACTACGACTTGTAGAGGAAATCAGAAATTGCTGAAGGAGTGGCTGCAACAGGAGGTATGAGTTGTAATACTTCACAAAGGATCACAGGGAATTGGACCCCAGCATGAGAAGATTCCTTTCGCTCCCTCAAAGAGAAGCTTGTCTCATCCCTGGCCTTGGCTACTCCAATTTCCAACTCCTTTTCATAATGGAACCCAGTGCCAATTTCCTTGGCCTAAGATCAGTGCTTTCACAGGTTCGAGTTCAGAAAAGCATGGTTATCACTTCTGCCAGTTGGAGTCTCTAGCCGAACAAGGGGAATAAGGAGAATTACTGCAAGCTTTGAGATAGGCTATTTCTTTGAAGTTAGGAGACATTCTGATTGGTGCAGAGTTTGAATTGCTTCTGCTTAACAACCCACTCATCAACTTTTAATGTGCATCATGTTGAGAGTGACAGAAAGCCAATTCCCTGCTGAATCCATTCCATTTTGATTTCGGATCTGGTAAAATAATACAAATGTTGATGCCCATTGTGGAAGACTAACCACAGGAGGGACACCTGTCATGTTCATCTGTTTCGGACAGTGGCTAACCCAATGCCCATGATCATGTCCCAAGTCAAAGGCAGCATTCCACATCTGATTCCCTGTGACATCTCAACTAAGATTCAGCAGAATATCACCATTGCACTTATGAGTGAGATCCAAATCTGGTCCAGACAGGTATAGCCAGGGATAGTAGGAACTGCAGATGCTGGAGAATCTGAGATAACAAGGTGTAGAGCTGGATGAACACAGCAGGACAAGCAGCATCAGAGGAGCAGGAAAGGCCAGGTATGGTTTCACCTTTGCAATTTATCTTGACATTATCAGACAGCTTCATCTGATTGACATGTGTATTGTGGACTGCACCATTACTGGGAGGCCAAACATCAACCAACACAGCCCAACTGATGAGGGGGTCCAAACCAGCACAGGAACTGTTGAGGTTTCTGAAGAGGATCAGGGAGGAGGATGGAATCCTCTATCGGCTGGTTCATAGCAAAGAGAGAGAAGTAAAGAAACTTAGCCTTCCCAACAGCTTCAAGTTTCAAGTGTTGGGAGCAGTTCATAATCAAGCAGGGCACCAAGTGCTGCCCAGAGAGCAGTGTCACTGTCCCGGGATAGTTGCTGATATTGATCACGACTGTCACAACTGTTTGAGGTAAAACTTGGCCAAAGCAGGGAAGTACCTTTACACTATCATGGGATCCTTGGCACCAAGAGACCTCTAGAGATCCCAGCAATGGGTTTTATAATCCTTGATCCCAGTAGTAATGGGACTGAACACATTCTCAGAAACATGGATGTCTTCACCAGTTCATGAAGGCCATTTGCATTCGTGACCAAAAGGTTGATACTACAGCCAGAGTATTAGTGTGTGATTCATTTATCTTCATCAATGTTCTGTGTTGGATTTGTGGTGATCAGGGTGCAATTTTGAGAACAAGGTCCTACAGGAGCATTGCATAATCTATGACATTGCCAAGAGCTGCACCAATCCCTTTTATCCAGATGGTAATGAAATGTGTGAATAATTCAACCGTAATCTGCATGACTGAGTAGCCTTCTTGAAATCTAAGTGGCTGGAGAACATTTTGGAACTGTTGTGCTTATAATAGTAACCCACACCCATCCACTGGCTAATGTCTACATCATCTCTTCTTTATATAAGACCGCATCCTTCCCATTGACTATCTCTTTGGGCTCACCACACCTTCTGATTGGATGACCAAATCAATGAGTGGATAGATGAGCATTACGCAAGCCTAAGCAACTATCTGAGATAGTTTTCAAGAGAACAGAGACAGAACAGGTGAGAAGAAAACAGTGAACAATCACCAGGTTTACAGGACTGAACTCCCAATCAGTGCAAGGGCATTTCTCCAAAATCAGAATAAGATACAGAATGTGTGGGACCCTAATTCCTACAGTGTCATCAAGTAGCCATGGAGATGACTACACCTATATTGTTGAACAAATAGCTTGAGAACAGTTTCAGAAAATAGTTAACAGAGACAAGGTACTTGAGGCCAGAAGTTTGGCAGACAATGTGAAGACAAGCAGCACACAGTGGTATTAGAACATACAGAATAGTACAATAAAGCACAGGAACATGCCATTTGGCCCACCATGTCTGTGCCAACTATGATGCCAATTATAAGCTACTCCCATCTGTCTGCACATAGTCTGTATCCCTCTATTCCCTGCCTGTTCATGTATCTGTTTAAATGCCTCTTAAATGTTGTTGTTGCATCTGCTTCTACCACCTCCAGGCATATTCCAGGCACCTACCACTCTCTGTGGAACCTGAAGTTTTGGTGCGTGATGGTTTGATTGAATGGAGTTGGATAACAATGCAGAATCCTGGAGTGACCTGTATGTTGTGAATCCAGGTGCTGCATCCAGTGTGGACTTCTGCAAAGGAAAATAGCAGAGGGTTGACTTGCCACAAAGCAGAAACTGAAGCAATAAGTGCCACTCATCTTACAGCTCCTGGAGACCTGACCAACGAGATCCCAATGTGAGTCATTCTCCACAGAGCTTGGATCCCTTGGAAAATATCAGTACAGATAAGAGGCTGAGAAAGTCTTCTGAAGCAAATGCTGGGTATCATCCCAATCCTTGCCATTTGTACATCAATGCTGCAAGAAGAGCATTCTGCCACTAATATGGACTTGAACATTCCAGCCATCACAGTGCAATTGAACGTGCTAACCATACAGCTGCTGACAAAATGGTCAGTAGGGGTTATGTGTAGTTGTTAGGATGGCAAATATCAGGCACAGAGTGTGTAATGGAGCCTTCAGTGAGGGAGGTCAGCTGGATAAGTCAAGCCAATTCTCTCTGTGAAAAAAAGAGCTGTCTTTGGGAAGAGGAGACTCATGGGAGGAAGGAACAGATGGACAAGGGGTTTCTCAACCCAATGTAAACTACAGGCTTCATTCTGGGTAAGTATTTCCTCATTTAACCTTTATTTCATTTCATGTTTGTAATGACCTGTTCCTTCATCGTCTTTGAGCCCTACATGTGTTCAAACCTCATGTTACATATACTATGTGAGAAGATCCTTAATTTTCTAGGAAGCTATGGCTGAATCCTGCTCTTGTAAATAACCGGTCCTCCAGCCAAGCCCCATATGGCAGCATGCTTTCACAGCCTGGTTCAATGCTTTTAGATATCTTTAACCAACCTATTCAAATGTGTTACAACAAACTTCTGGATCAGATGGGACTTGAACCCAGGCCTTGGGACAGAGTGATAGGTAAACTACTACTACTGCTGCTGCACAGGAGGCCCAGAGTTTGACTCTTCTATGGAAGATCTCTCCACCTGTATCAGCTGTGCACCTGACTTAATGCCGATTTCTGAGGAAAGGTCCTGACCCGAAACGTCTGCTTTCCTGCTCCTCTGATGCTGCTTGGCCTGCTGTGTTCATCCAGCTCTACACCTTGTTATCTCAGATTCTCCAGCATCGGCAGTTCCTACTATCTCTGACTTAATGCCTGCCTGATTCCTAGCTCTTTTACTCCACCATTTAATTCTAACTTATATTGTCCACTGCACCTGCCCTCTGGAACCTGCTTATAAAATCACTATACCTTGCTACCTTTCTTTCCACTGCCCTCTCTCAAGATACTTACTTCATTGATCATATCAATCTTGTCTATAGTCATTCAGATTCTTTCACTTCCTGCTCTCTAAAAAGCGCTTTCAGAGATTCATCCGAATTTTGATTGCTCGATAAATGTAGGCTACAGTATAGAATTTATCAATATTATCAGCCTTCAGGATTGCATCCCTTTCCTTGCATAAACTGAACTCTGTCTCAGAGCAGAGGTACGACATTTTCTTCGTAAAGGTTAATGATTGGATAGCCGTTTTGTACGGGCAAGTTTCCAATGATATGAACATTCTTTTGACCACATATAGTGTGCAGCCTGTAGGAATAATGAAACGTGAAATAGCAAAATAACTTGAAAAATAAAGAGATCCTTTTGCTATTATTGATAAGAAACTCTTATTTCCGTCCTTGGAGATGTACAAGTATGCACAGATACAGTCCTTCCCAATTACACAATAACTGCACTTAATGCTTTAAATCTGGAAAATAAAGCCTAACTCATAAAAATAAACTTCAGACACAAAATTAGAATCCAGTGACCAAATAGGCGTTCTTAAAATCATGGTAATTACATTTTGCAAAATTAAAGAGTTTCAATGTAATCGACTCCTGCTGCAAATATTTAGGTGACTTCTAAATGATAGCATAGAATTACCTGAGCAACTACTAATCAAGATCATGCTTTAAACTTCCTAGAGAATTCTGAAACTTTTCTTCTGTTTTGAAATGTATTATCTATATTTAGACCTTTACATCTTCTAGCTCAAAAATATCCTTATGATATTTGAAGTTTATTCCCTGGATTGGCACAGTAGGTTGTTGATAAGGAATTGTGTTATATGTACTTGTAAAGGACCTTTTGTTACACATTCTTCATTTATATTCCTCCTTTGTAAGAAGTACTATAAAATACCTGTCTTGGAGGCTTGCATTGTATGTATTCATTCCATGGTCTAGAAGTAGCATTGTTAAAATTTATAATTAGCATTTGAATTATGAGGTGGTATTTGCTATATAATTTAGGACAATATAATTATATTTGTATACATCTTTAGAATACAACATGTAACTTTAAGCTTATCACCTATATAAGTGAAACAGGGTCATTAAAGTATACATGTCATCTTGTTTTTCATAAAATAGCAAATTTCTTCTCCAGAGCAACCTCAGATATAAAAACAAAATTGAGACTAGGATGATAGCAGCTTCTACTCTACAATTCAAATTCTATTGATTTTTAAACAAAATAATTGATTAACTAGTATAAAATTTCTAATTGGATTGTTTGATCAAAGTTGATTATCAGTCATTTTAAATGGCCATCTTTTTAATAGCCAGTAATTGACCTATAAACACAACTAAGGAGCAGGTGTAGGCCTGATCTCATTATTTCTGCTTACCCACATAACATTTCACCCCCGATTTATCAAGAATCTGTTTACCTCTGGCTTAAAAATACATAAAGATTCTGCTTGCAGCACTTTTTGGGGATGAGTTGAAAAGATTTAATCCTCTCTATGAGAAAAAAAACTCTGCCTATCTCTGCTTTAAATGTCTGCTCCCTTATTTTTAAACAGTCGCCCCTTTCCTAGTTCATGCATGAATGTAAACTTTCTTTGCACAACCACTCTGTAGAAAGGTCCTGTAACTGAAGCAATATTTGAACAAAGCAGATCAATCAATATCTTAGGGTGTGCACTCGTCAAAATGTGACACATTCCAAAATCCAGACCATTGCAATCATCAGCTAGACCGACACATTTCATGTGTTTTGTCAATTCTTCCATTGTCTTTGAAGACAACCCTATTACTATAGGAACAAAAACAGAAGTTGCTGGAAAAGCTCAGCAGTTCTGGCAGCATCTGTGAAGAGAAATCAGAGTTAACAGTTCGGGACCGGTGACCCTTCCTCAGAACTATTACTATAAGAATGGCGACAGGTATACAACAGCTTGGGAATTACCTCCAAATCAAGAATGATCTACATATTATGAGAATGAGAACATCTTTGATTTGGCACTTTGTCATCAGGGCCAGATCAGCAACATTTGTGCAGAAGACAATTGCTTAAATTGCTTTAGTTGGTGGAAGCCTTTGGAATTACTGTATTGCTATAGATAAAATTAGAGATATTGCTGAGCATGTGAAAACGTATTAGTCACCAATTATTAGAAATAATTCCTAAACAGTATAATGCAAAACCTATTAACAAAATATTTGCTTTATAAGTTATATACAAAAATTGGCAGGCTAAGGAACGCCAATACACCAGAGGAGAATATTAACATTATCACAAATTTTAGTGTTAGGGAATGGCAGCCAGTGGAGTGATGAATGACTCTGGGCTTTCCTTGCAATATTTACTAGTGACTAATTTCCAGCCAACACTGATCTAAACCTGGGAGTAAATTGTCAGCTTACAAAATCAATATACAGTACTGCGGATGTTGGAAACCTGTTTGTAACCTTTCACCTAATATGTTAGAAATTAACAAGTTTTGAGGATGGGAAGCTGGACTGAAGGGAAGATCTGCAATAGAATGGAGAGCAGGAGAGATTACATAGCTAAGGTCTTCGTGGTACTAAATCAAAGGGAGTGGAAATGGCTAGTCGAGATTTACCCAGCTGACAGAAACCAACCTATTTCCAAAAGACCCAGCTCCTCATCACTACCTGCCAAAAGGAAATGATCTTTCAGATTGTCAGACCCACTTCCTGAGCTTCATACTGGAATCTATTACCAGTGAGTAAAGTTCATGGAAAGGTTGATTCGTGGCATAATGTTGTTAGCGGCAATTCTTTACCCAGGAATCAGTGCTGGGTCCACTATTGTTTGTCATTTATATAAACAATATGGATGAGAATTTGAGGCATGGTTATTAAGTTTGCGGATGACGCCAAAATTGGTGGTATAGTCAACAGTGAAGAAGCTTATCTAAAATTATTAAGGGATCTTAATCAATTGGGCCAATGAGCTGAGGCGTGGCAGATGGAATTGAATTTGGATAAATGTGAGATATTATATTTTGGTAAAACAAACATGGGCAGGGCTTATAAATGGTAGGACCCAGGGTAGTGTTGTCGAACAGAGAAACCTAGGGGTTCAGGTACATAGTTCTTTGAAAGTTGCGTCACAGGTAGACAGGGTGGTTAAGAAGGTGTTTCGCACGTTTGCCTTCTTTCCTCAGACCATGGAGTATAGAAGTTTCTGGTCGCCCTGTTATAGGAAGGATATTATTAAATTGGAGATGGTTAAGAAGAGGTTTACCAGGATGTTGCCAGACTGGAGGGTTTACGTTATAAGGAGATGCTGGGACATTTTTCACTGGAGCACAGGATGGTGAGGGGTGACCTTATAGAAATTTATAAAATCATGAGGGACGTAGATAAGGTGAATAGCAAAGGTCTTTTCCCTAGGGTAGGGGAGTTCAAAGCTAGGAGGCATATTTTTAATGTGAGAGGAGGAAAATTTAAAAAGGACCTGATTGGCCACTTTTCACGCAGAGGGTGGTTCGTATGTGGAATAAACTGCCAGAGGAAGTGTAGATGTAGGTACAGTTACAACATTTAAAAGACATTTGGATAGGTATATGAATAGAAAAGGTTCGGAAGCCAAATGCAGGCAAGTGGGAGTAGTTTAGCTTTGGGAAACTTGGTCAGCATGGACAAGTTGGACTGAAGTGTCTGTTTCTGTGCTGTATGACTATGACTCTTTGAATTGTGCCAGGACTAATGGGAGATGATACAACCATAGAAAGTAGGAGCAGAGGAGGCCAAAGTAAGCCTTTGAGCCTGTTCTGCCATTCAGTATATCATGGCTGATCATCTAGCTCATTACCTGCCTTCCCCTTGATCCCTTAACCCTAAGAACCATACAAGAAGTGCCAACCACACAGCTGAACAAAAAGACCAGTGCATTTTAAAATGGTGCGAAGATCCAGTGAAACTGGGACCCAGCTCAACTTAAATTTGACTTCACACGCCTAGTTAGTAATGCCGGACCTATTATATTTTAATTTATAGATTTCTAAATTGATCTATATACACCTAGCTATTGCAATGTCAAAGGACAACTATACACAAATACAATATACATCTGGGAGTTGCTGAATATAAATTAGCCAAAAAGCGACTTAACTTATGTTGTCATGAGCTCCATCTGCTGGATAAATCTATCAAGAAATCCCCTACACATTATTTTCCTTCCATGCAACCTTTAAATTGACAATAGCAAAGCTTCTTAAAACATAAAATTTTTTAAGTGCCCGTGCACTTAATTGTAATAGTCATTGCAACAAATAATTAGAAGGAATGTTGTTTTGTAGTGTTATCCTGTCCGGACATATAGAAGACTTGAAAGCTCAAATTCAGGCAATGATTGCTGCCTTCATTGTCAGTAAGACCATAAGACTTGGGAACAGAAGCCGGACTTTTGACGCATCAAATCTGTTCTGCCATTAATGAGATTGTGGCTGAACTGATAGCCCTCAACTCCAATTTTCTACCTTACTTCAATTATCCTTGATCATCTTACTGACTAAAAATCTGTGTATCACAGGCTTGAATATACTTATCAGCCCAGTGTTGACAGCCCTCTGCGGTAAAGAATTGCACAGATTGACTGATCTCTGTCTTAAATGTGCAACTCCTTACTCTGAGATTATGCCCTCTGGTCCTTGGCTTTCCCACAAGGGTAAACAACCCTTCCATATCTACTCTGTCAAGCAACCTAAGAAGCTCCAATGCCAGTAGATATTTCCTTAAATAAGAGAACCAAAACTATTCATAGTACTGTGTATGGTGTATAATTTTAGCAAGGCTTCCCTGTTTTTATATACCATTCCACTAAAAACAAAGGCCTTCTCTATTACACAATGAACTTGTATGCTAGGTATTGTGATTCATGTACGAGGACTCCCAAATCCCTCTGTCATAAGAACATAAGAACATAAGAACTAGGAGCAGGAGTAGGCCGTCTGGCCCTTCGAGCCTGCTCCGCCATTCAATAAGATCATGGCTGATCCTTTCGTGGACTCAGATCCACTTACCCACGTTCTCACCGTATCCCTTAATTCCTTTATTGTTCAAAAAAAATCTACCCTTTTTTTTAAAAACATTTACTGAAGTAGCGTCAACTACTTCACTGGGCAAGGAATTCCATAGATTAACAACCCTCTGGGTGAAGAAATTCCTTCTCAGTTCAGTCCTAAATCTGCTCCCTCTAACCTTGAGGCTATGCCCTCTTGTCCTAGCTTCACCTGCCAGTGGAAACATCCTCTCTACTTCTATCTTATCTGTTCCCTTCATAATTTTATATGTTTCTATAAGATCCCCCCTCAATCTTCTGAATTCTGTCCTGCAGCTTTCTCCAGTTTTTCTCCATTTAAATAACATTCAGCTCCTCTATACCTTCTGCCAAACTGCGTAACCTTACATTTTCCCATATTATATACCATCTTCCAAGTACTGGCTCATTCACAGAACCTGTCTACATCCCTTCATGAATACTTTGTGTCATCGCTTCACTTGGCCTCCCACCTATGTATCATCTGCAAACTTGGTGATAGTCAATTCATTTCCCTCATTCAAGACATTAATATATATTGTAAATAAGTGCAGCCCCAGCACTGATCACTGCGCTACTCCACTAGTTACTGGCTGCCATCTTGAAAATGATCCCTTTATCCCAACTTTCTGTCTTCTTCCAGTTAGCTAATCCTCTTTCCACATTGCCATACCTGCTATGGCCTCTCATCTCATTAGTAGCTTTATGTGAGATACTTTATCCAAATACCTTTTGGAAAAGTAAGTATCTACTGGTTTCACTTTATCTATCCTGCTTGATACCTCCTTATAGAATCCCAAAACACTTGTCAGACATCATTTTTATTATGATTGTTTTCACTAAAACCATAAACAGAACATGAGGTAGACAGAGGGTAAACTTGATCAGGGAATGCTTTATTGTCGGTCCTTTGCCCCACAGTGGGTTTTAGACTGCCTCCCCTAGCTCCCGCCTCCAGGTCACCTGTCCCACTCTCTTAAAGGAGCAGCACACCACCATCCCACTACATATACAACACCCCTCACACATTTATTTCAATAGTCCCCTTAGCAATATAGATACAGTCAACAAATATAACTATTATAGAGGCATTGTATCTAATAATATGTACATCATCAGGAATAGTTACAAAAAAAAGGAGAAAGAAAACCGAACCTTCAATAGTTTACATTGACATGTTCAGTGTCTCAGGGAGATGGCAAATCCTAGAAGACTATCTCCTTGTCTCAGGAACCTCTTCTAGTGTAGTCTCCTGGGTTTTGGAAGCTCCTGTTGTTCTGCACATACATCCTCCTCTGACTGGCTGCTGTTGCCTCCTCCCTGGGTATGGCCAACCCTGGCTTGGAGACACATGAAAACCATAAGAAGTGCGGATGCTGTAAATTGGAAACAAAAACAGAAGTTACTGGAACAGCTCAGCAGGTCTAGCAGCATCTGTGAAGAGAAATCAGAGTTAACATTTTGGGTCCAGTGAGAAAGGGTCACTGAACCCGAAACATTAACTCTGATTTCTGTTCACAGATGCTGCCAAACCTGTTGAGCTATTCCAGCAATTTCTGTTTTTGTTGGAGACACATGACTTCGTCAACACCCCTAGTTCCATGTGGACTGGCTCGATATTCTGAGAGATGCCCCCCTCATTGGTGAGGTTTGACGACCAGCTAGTTTGTGTGTCCCTTCAGACCAGTTCATCCCTAGTCTACACTGTATATGACAATGGTCCTGATTGAGCCACCATCACCACTGGAATCCATATTCTTCCAGAAATATAATTCCAGGCCAACCAAAACGTTTCCCCTCTTTGAAATACCCTCAACCTTGAGGGCCTTGACCATCTGGTCATCAGTCCTTGATTTCGCTGTACCACCTCTCTGGTCTCTTCCAGCCGCTTTAAGTCAAACATAATTCTCAGCTGGAGTTTGAACATTCAGGTCGTCGGTGAACACTGGATCATTGTGTGTGGCATGTTCCTATACACACTGAAGAACTTGTTGAGTTGCCATCCTAGTGAACCATCCCCTTGTGAAACCTTTAAGGCCCACTTCAAGAATGGTACAAATCTCTTCACCTGGCTGTTTGTCGCAGGGTGATTTTTCAGGTACTCCTCAAACTCTTGTGCCACAAACTGTGGACCCTTGTCACTCACAACTTGTTCAGGGTTCCCATACGTGGAAAATATTTCATCTGGTTGGTCTATCATTGCTCCAGCTGATATTGACTTCATGATCGCCACATCGAGCCAATTGGAGTGGGCATCCATGACCACTAATATCATCCATCCCTCCGCTGGTCCCATGAAATTGATGTGAACCCACTGCCATGGTGATTGATGCCAATCCATGGGTGAAGGGATAACAACAGCACATCCTTACTAATGCATGGGATTCGTATGATCCCACTTTCTCCTCAATCTGGGGGTCCAACTTCAGCCACCAAAAGTAGCCTATGGCTATTTTGCTCAGTTGCAGCACACCGGGTACTCTTGTTCCATATGTAACAGCGGGGAGATAACAACTCCCTTTCCCCACATTAAGCACCTGTCTGATATGAGCAACTCCTGGACAGGTAAAGGCGTAATTCTGGGCAGTTTCTATGACAAATCTTCCCTCTCAGCACTAAGTCCACCACTAGGCTCAAGACTGGGTCATTCTGGATAGTGTTCCATACCTGACACCAGTACCTGGTCTTCCTAGGAGATGTACATAATTTTCAGGTTCCGATCAGGAAAATCCTTATTTCCTGATTGTGGTCACCTTGATAAAGCATCTACATTGCTGTGTTTCTCCAACAGTCGCTATCTGATTTCAAACGAGTAGGCTGGCAGACCCAGTGCCCATCTTTGCAGGTGTGCTACCACCATTGTTGGTTTTCCTGTATACAGGCCAAAAATGGAGGGAAGCGGCCCGTGGTCTGTCAGCAGCGTGAAGTGTCTGCTGTAAAGAAAATGAGTAAACTTCTTAACACTGAACACGATGCCCAATCCTTCCATTTCCACTTGGACATACTTCTCCTCTGAGGTCTCTTGCAAAAACAATGTATATGCATTGGGCCTTTCCTCTCCAGTCAGCAAGATGTGTGACAGTACAGCACCAAACCCTTAAGGTGAGGCACTGTGCACCAACTTTAGTGGCGACTTCAGGTCGGAATGCGTTAGTACTTTCAACCTTTTCAAGGCTTGCTTCACATCCTGATAAGCCTCCTCACTTTCCTGGGTCCATTTCCATAGCCACGCTTTTCCTAACAATCAATGCAGGAGTTTGAGCATGGTTGCCAGATCAAACATGAACTTGCCACAGTAATTTATAAGTCCCAAGACAATCTCAGTTGAGACACATTCTCTGCTCTAGGGGCCATTATAATAGCCTCCACCTTCTTGGACGCCATGTGTAGTCCCTCGCCATTGATTCATGATCCAGATACTGAGTCTTAAAAATTCGCATTTCTCCCCTGATACTTGTAGGCCATGATCTTGCAAACATTTTAGGGTTTATACTACGTTTTTCAAATGGTCCTTTTTGGAGGAGCCAACAACCAAATTATCATTCAGGTAGCTCTGCGGCAATGTGGTAATCCACTCAAAACTTGATACATGGCCCCCTGGAATAGATCCGGCACTGATGTGATGCCAAAATGAAATTGCTTGTAGCGGAACAGTCCCCTGTGTGTCACTATCGTCAGCGACAGCTGGGACTCCTTTGTGGCCCCCATCTGCAATTGGCCTGCGACAGATCCATTTTTGAGAATTTCTTTCCCCAGAGCCAGTCCAGTGAACAGGTCCTCAATGGGTGGAAGTGGCTATTGATCCGTACACAGGGCTGGGTTGACTGTGATCTTAAAGTCATCACAAGTCCTCACCACACCATCAGTTTTTTAGGGCGGGAACAATTGGAGTGGCCCATCACTGGTGGTTACTAGTTCCAATGCTTTCAGGTTCACCAGCTGTTCCAGTTTCACCTTCACCTTAGGTCGGATGGTGCACGTTACTGGACACACCTTCAAAGTCCTTGGATGAGCCTCCCACTTCAAGCAAAGTTTAATTTCTACACTTTTCATTTCCCCAGGGATTCCCTTGAACACCTGCCCAAAATCTCTTGCAAACTTGTTTTTGAGTCTGCTAGCCTATTAACCACACCCCAATTTAACCCTAATGCCTGTAAACTGGAGTGTCGGAATAATGCAGGGTAGTTGCCTTTCAACATGTACAGAGGCACACTGTGGTCCCTTAGCTGTACTCTTCCAAGCACATACCCCTTCAGTGACACCACTTGGTCCGTGTGTGTCCATAATGTACTCTTAGCAGGCTTCAATGACAGTGCCTTTAACTTTTCCCAATATATTGATTTGGGAATCAGAGACACCGTTGCACCCATACCTACTTCCTTCTTTACTGTCTTACCCTCTAATTTGGGAAAGAACCCAGAAATGATCAGCTCCACCCCTTCCTAACGGGATGTTTTACCAAAACTCTGCTGACTCTGGGCCTTTTGCTTCTCCCACAGACCCAGCTGACACCCGATCTACAGTCCAGCTACATACCTTATCTACATACCTTATGCCTTATCCTCTGAACTATCTCTTTTAGACACCCCCTTCTCTTGCTTGAGTTTTACTTCACACTTCTGGGCAATAGAGCCCATGTGCTTACACCTGTGGCACTGGGCTTCTTGAGTCTAACACGTTGACTCCTTTGTGGTCACTGTTGCCACATCGGCAGCATTCAATGATTGATACCACACTCTGCTGAGTATCTGCTACTTTATGCACCTGGGCATTGTCACTCAACTGTGTTGCTTTGCTGGCAGGCAACTCCATCGAGGTAGCAATTTTGAAATCTGCCTTGAAATCCAGGTCTCTCCTTGATGGTAGCTTCTATTGGATGGCCTAGTGTCCCAAGCCACAAACCAAATGGTCCTGCAAGGCATCTTGGAGGAACCCTCTGAATTCGCTATGTTTTGCTATTCCCTTTAAGATGGCCCAAGTCCCCTCGGTAAACCCTCCCGCGTGGGTCGCTCCCTCACCAACTGTGCTCATGTGCTGCTCTTCCTGGTGTTGTCTGCAGGCCGAATCCCCTTATGACTGCTCTCCCCGATGATTTTGGTAAGCTCTCGGGTGAATACTCCCCTCTTCAGCCATCAGCTGTGGCCTGAGTCCCCTCACAACCACCACTTTTGGCTCGCTCCAGTGCAAGCCCGTTCTTCCCTAATGTCGGCCGCAGCCCGAGTCTCCTCATGACTGCTTCCCTTGATGTAACTTCCACAATTCCACTCCATTGTCCAAGCAAACTCCTCCCTCCTAACGTGAAAAAAACAGCATTCACATACAGTTTGTGGGCCAGATCCCACTTATGTCATCAGTTATGTTTGTGGTTCACGAGAACTATAAATTGAACGTGAGTTAAACAGACGGTAAACTTGAACAAGGAATACTTTATCATGGATCCTCCCAGCTCCACAGGTGGTTTTAGACTGCCTCCCTCAGTTCCCACCTCTGGTTCACCTAACCTGCTCTCTTAAACAGGCAGGACGTACCCCCAACTACATACATAACAATTTCTCCATCACAAAGCTATGTTGATTCTGCTCGATTACATTACAGGGTGTTGGTGAGGCTTCTGGAGTACTGTGCACAGTTCTGGTCACCCTGCTATACGAAGGAGGCTATTAAATTGGAGAAAGTTCAGAAGAGATTTATCAGGGTGTTGTCGGAATGGAAGGCTTGAGTTATAAAAATAGGCTGGGATATTTTTCACTGGAGCATAGGAGGTTGAGGTGTGAACTTACAGAGGTTTATAAAACCATCAGGGGCATAGATAGGGGCATAGCAAAGGTCTTTTCCCTAGGGTGGAGGAATTCAAAACTAGGGGGCATATTTTTAAGGCGAGAGGAGAAAGATTTATAAAGGATCTAAGGGACAACATTTTCACACTGAGGGTTGTCCAAATGTGGAATGAATTGCCAAAGGAAGTGGCGGATGCAAGGACAGCTACAAGATTTAAGATATTTGAATAAGTACATGAATGGGAAAGATTTGGAGGGATATGGGCCAAACACAGGTGGGTGGGACTAGTTTGGTTTGGGAACATGGTCAGCGTGGACGAGTTGGACTGAAGTCTGTTTCCATGCTGTATAATTCTAAGACTCTATTAATGGCCTGTTGTTACATCCTTTATAACAGACTCTAATGTTTTGCCAATGACATTTGTTAAGCTAACTGGCCTAAATGGTACCTGTGTTTTGTCTTCCTCACTTTTTGAATAAGAGCAATACTTTTGCACTTTTCCAGTCCTCTGAGATTTTTCCAAAATGCAGGGATATTTGGAAAATTACTACCAATGCATCTACTACCTCTGTAGCTACTTCCTTTAATGTCCTAAGGTGCAACCATCAGGTCTAGGGGATTTATTGGTCTTTAGCCCAATTTATTTCCTTACTACTTTTTCTCTAATGAGTTATTGAATTTATTTTTTCTCCTCCTTTTGCCCTTGTTTATTTAGCAATTTTGGAATGTTATTAGTGTCTTCTACTGTGAAGACTGACACAAAGTAGTTATTCAACCCATTTGCTATTTAACAATTTCTCGTTGTTATATCCCCAGCCTCATTCTTGGTAACAGGAGAGTTCACTTTGGCTCCTCTCTTCCTTTTTATATATCTAAAGAAGCTTTTACTAGTCATTTTCATATTTCTTGCTAGTTTGCCCTCATTTTATTTTATCCCCCTTTAATTTTCTTCGATCATCATTTATTCACTTTTAAAACTTTCCCAATCATCTGATTACCTCTAATCTTTGCCAAGCTGTATGTTTTTTCTTTCAATCTAATACCACCCTTAACTTCCTTGGTTAACCATGGTTGATTTAGCACCCCCCCACCCCCCTGCCAAGAATCCTTCTTCCTCACACAGATATATCTTTCCTGTGAGTCATGAACTATTTTCTTAAACATCTTTCATTACTCATCAACCCACATAATTAGCTTAAAGCCCTCTTTACAGTCTAGTTACTTAATTACTCAGCATAGTTCAAGTGAAGTCCACCCCAGCGGAACAGCTCCCTTCTACCACAACACTTGTGCCAGCTCCACATGAACTGAAGCTCATTCCTCCTCCACCGATGTTTGAGCCACACATTTAATGTTGAGATTTTATTTACCCTACATGATTTTGCCAGTGACTCAGGAAGTAATCCCGAGATTACTACGTTGGAGCTTCTGGTTTTTTATTTAGCTCCTGAGAATTCAAAATCTTCCTAGGCCTATCAACATCATTGGTAACAATGTGGATGACAACTAAATGCCTCCCCTTCCACTTCAAGGTCCTCTCCAGCCCTGAAGAAATGTCTTTAATCCTGCCATTAGGCATGCAACTCTGCCTTTACGACTCTCACTCACAGCTACAGACAAAAGTATCTATCCCCAAATATAATGTCCCCTCTCACGATTTGAACAGCTCGCTGTATCTTAGTAATGTGGTCAACTTGCTCTTCCTTTCTGCAGTCACTGCTCTTATCCACACAGCTTGCAATAACCGAATAACTGTTGGACACTTGCAAGACTGAGACACCTTGAAAGATACCCCTTGTGCTCCCAAATCTGATTCACTTGCAATCACACATTCCTGTGTCTGGATCACAGACCAATTGGAATTACCTAATGAGTCTGACTACATCCCGAAGAGTGGCTGGGTAACTTTCTAGCTCACTGACGTGGCACAATACGTGGCAGCTTGGATTCCAGCTTCTCCGTTTAAAATCTGAAGTTACTCAAGCTGTACACATTTGCTATAAATGTATTTGCTCTGGATCACCTTGGTGTCTAGCACTCATTGGTAGGTTATTTCGGACTGAGGGGAGGAAGAATGTCTTTACTCTACAGTGGCGAAATCCTAAGAATGCTTTGCTTAGAGAACTGGGGAGGCTCATGTCATTAAACATGTTCAAGACAGATCAATAGATTTCCTGATATTAAAGATATCAAGGGATTTAGGGAGATTGCGGGAAAAGAGTGTTGAGGTGGAAGCTCAGCCATGATCTAATTGTATGGCAGAGCAGACTCAAATGGGCGAAATGACTCCAATTTTCTATGTTTCCATGAGCTTCAGAATAGATAACAAATTTTGGGCTTGAATGACATTTCAAAAAAATGGCTCTGTGGTTCCTTTCAGATGTGATTGCACAAATTCCCCTAGTTTATTTAAAAAAAAAGACTCATCTTGTTGAGACAAAGTTTGTAATAGATCACAAAAATTTGCAATGAAGAAACTGGAGAAGGTAGGTTTTGAATACTGAGTGCAATCTATTTTGTCTACATATGGGACTACACATAAAAATCAAAGGAGGACCAAAGGTTCCACTTATTTCATAAGTAACACAGCCAGACTAACAGTCCCCTAGCAGATGAAAACAGACTGCCTTTATGTGGTGATTTGGAATTGTTGGAATGCAACATTGCAAGCGTGAACTTACTGCATAATGCACAGTGTTTAACATCAAGTTAAAATTAAAACAGGTAGCTTGTCTTTTTGAGATAACAAGGTGTAGAGCTGGATGAACACAGCAAGCCAAGCTGCATCAGAGGAGCAGGAAAGCTGACGTTTCGGGAAGGGTCTAGGCCTGAAACGTCAGCTTTCCTGCTCCTCTGATGCTGCTTGGCCTGCTGTGTTCAGCCAACTCTACACCTTATCTCAGATTCTCCAGCATCTGCAGTTCCTACTATCTCTGACACAAGCTTGTCTTTTTGACTGTTTGTCAAAATATTCTGCATGAAACTCAAAATATTTCCGTTTACTCTCGGATTATTCAAAATTAAAAAGTAATTATAGTCTGGGTAATCTTGCTTCTCAGAAGGGGATTTCAAACTTGCACCCAATTTCACTTTTGAATGAAGTGAAATCAATATTGTAGAAAGTATATAATAAACAGTAGCTTGCATGGATCAAAATTATATAATACAGCTTTATTTTCACATTAATATGATCTTACATTTCCAAAACAAAAACTACAATTAAAACAATTCCACGACGACAGTTATGGAACAAGATGAAATGGTTAGAGACTGCACTTTTTTTAAGTTTAATTACAGACATAATTAAATCAGTTAAATTTTACATTTAATATGTTTTACAAGTGGTAATTTTGATTATTCAATTCTTTTTCTCTTTTACACAGATTAAGACTAAGAATTGAAGTTAAATTCAGAAATTGGTACAATGCATAACATATACAATACTTGAGAAACATGAGCCAAGGTTTGAATTTGGACAATAAACAAAGCCAGCATACAATCAGACATCGGAAGAAAGCAAAAGGACTTCCTCAAAGATTGCTTGTAACGAATTAATTCTACAAGAGCGGGCATCTGCCGTTTGCTGATACCTTCAATAGGAGGCCTCTATATTACCATGAATTTTGAATGTCATACTTGTTAGAATTATCCCTTATTCTGCAATGATTCTATCTTTTCTTCAACAGCAGCAAGTCTTGCGAGCATTAGATTCAGCACAGTTTGTGACTGTTGGAAGAAAAATTCTCTCAAAGTTCAGCAAATAAGAATTAAAAAAAAAAAGCCAATCAATATACAGAAAAAATGTCAGCAACATTTCGTGCCATGAAAATTAACTATGAGAAACTGATCCTAAAAAGAACAACTTAAAATTAAGCTCAATGAAAGTCTAGGTGCATATCAATAAGAATATTCCTTTGCTTTTTGTACAGTACCTGTGATAGGGTATGGTTTCCCCTAAAAGGTTAATCAATCACTTAGTTTTTTTAGGTGATAAAAAGAAATAGTAATTAGAAAAACCCTTAGCCAAGTTAAATTTTATAGCTAAAAATATGCAACATGTCAGTGATTGCAGTTAATGTCTAACACAATAAAATGTAACTTCCAACTGCATTTTATAGAACCTGAATTTTAAAATTGCTCTTCAATAATCTAATTGAAAATAACTCAATCATTTGAAAAAAATGTAACTTTCTTATAGAAAAGCAAAATTTAAGTTTAAAATCAACATAAATAATCTATTGAAGGCAACTTTAATCTGAATATCCAATCACATCAGAAATTACCTTTGTCAATTCTTCAAGGACTTCAACTTGAGTTTCTAGGACGACTGGCTTTTTCTTCTCATCAACAAATTCTGAATTCATGGTGGAGCCAAGGACATAACTAATAAAGTGAAGCAAAGATCATCATTTACAATTTGATACACAAAACTGGATATCGAGTTAACTTTGATGCAGTTGCAATGTTCTAGCTTGAATCTTGGCAACGGTCTAAGAACATGGACATATGTGTTACCAGTATAGAGGAGGAAATTTACATCTTTCAGACATTACAATAAACTAGACTATGTCAGCCACACTAGGTGGATTTAAAATACCCCAAAAAAAGCAGAAGGTTCTAGGTATCTGGTAAATATTTATCTCTCAACCAAATGCACCAAAAACAGATTCTCTTTCTGTTTGAGGACTGTTTCGCTGCTCAAATTGGCTGCTATATTTCCTAACATTGCAACAGAGAAGTGTTTTGAGGCATCCTGGGGATGTGAGAATTCTATGTAAATGCAACTTTTTTTCTTTTTTCAAAGTATCATTATTTTATCATCTAATTTCTATGCCTGTTCTAAAAGGCACAAACTTTTGTTGAGGCATGGTATTATTACTGCAGTAACTTTCCAGTATCTGATCCAAGACTCAGTAGAATATTTGACTTAAAAAAAAACAAAAAAGATTAAGCCAATTACAATCATCACTGGCTCAATAGTGTTTCAAAACGTGCCTTTGTTTGGAACAAGCTTCTGGGGAAACATGGTACTTGCAGTATTAGTCTAACACCACAATGTTAAAGGACTGGGGAATGAAAGCAAAGTACCTGTGCTTAAGCTCTCTGGTTAGGTGTTGTCCCCAAGAGATAGCGTGTGCAGATTCCGTACCATACAACCGGAAACTCTACTCTCAGTTTATCCACCTTGATTTTGGGATTTATGCATATGGCAAAGGTTTTCCTTCTCATAGTAGACCATAGGTATATACATTTAACAGAATCACCACTAACTGAACATTTTGATTAATACCAATCTCCTGCCTTTTCCCTGTGCAGCTTCACACCATTTCTATTAAATGAATCATCTCGTCTTGAGTACCTGAATTGAACTTGGCTCCACTGCACTTCCAGGCAATGTATTCCAGACTTGAAGAACTCATGTCATCTAGATACTTTCTAATCAGTCTATTCAGAGATTTTATTGTACACCTCTGGAACAGGTGGGACTTCAACCTAGGCCTCCTGGATCAGAGGTTAGGGTCATTACCAGTATTTTCTTTTTCTAAAAGAAAACTAGATAGATTTTACATGGGAAAGTGGTTCATTAAGATCTTGTTCTGTAGTACACAAACTTGCCTTTCAATATAGGCTACAGACAAGCAATATACATTCCGTTTGTAGTCGAGGTGGACTGGAGTGCAATGGTACATTCTACCCAGCAACAGAGAGCAGCCACTACAGGATAACAACACATAAATGCTGGAAAGAAGGAAAAATAAAGTTATTACAGATATGCATTACATAAATAGATACATGTATATTAGAAGCAAATTATTTAATTAGATTTTATAGGTTCATAATTGATAATGGCTTCAATTCAACTTTGACAAGTAAGTCAATCTAACTTAGCCTTGAAAATATCTAACAACCTCACTCCACTACTCTCTGGGGAAGGGAATTCCACAGATTAATGACCCTCTGAGAAAAAAAATTTCATTTGGACCTTAACTGGACGAGCCTTATTTTGAAGTGTCCCTCAGTTCTAGTGTCTTCCCCAAAGGGAAACATACTTTCAGCAATGTATTAAGTCCCCAAAAAGGATCTTTAATGTTTCAATAAGATCTGTTATTATTCTTGTAATTTCTAATGAATACAGGCCCAATATTTCCTAATAAGATAATCCTTCAACTAGGTATCAGTTGAACAAACCTTCTTGGAACTGCTTCTACTAGATCTTAAGGAAGGGGACGAAAATTGTGCATGTTACTCTCAATTTGGTCTCACCAACACCCTATATAACTCTGGCATAATCTCCATACATTTATACTATTGCCCTTTCAATAAACAACATTCCATTTTCTTTGCCTCAGAGTAAAAGGACAATCCATTGGAACAGAGATGAGGACAAATTTCTTTAGCGAAAGGCCGGGAATCTGCAGAACTGACTGGCACAGAAAGCTGTGGAGGCCATATCATTGAGTTGATTTAAGATTAATCAAAGACCTATCTATCTCTGTAAGGGGATCAAAGGTTGCAGGGAGAAGGCAGGAGAATGGGGTTGAAAACACAACAGCCATGATTGACGGAACAAAGAAAATTACAGCACAGGAACAGGCCCTTTGGCCGTCCAAGCCTGCGCTGATCCAGATCCTCTATCTAAACCTGTCACCTATTTTCCAAGGATCTATATCCCTCTGCTCCCTGCCCATTCATGTATCTGTCAAGATACATCTTAAATGACACTATCGTGCCCACCTCTACCACCTCCGCTGGCAACACGGTCCAGGAACCCACCACCCTCTGCGTAAAGAACTTTCCACGCATATCTCCCTTAAACTTTTCCCCTCTCACCTTGAAATCGTGACCCCTAGTAATTGAGTCCCCCACTCTGGGAAAAAGCTTGCTAGCCACCCTGTCTGTACCCCTCATGTAGACCTCAATCAGGTCCCCCCTCAACCGCCGTCTTTCTAATGTAAATTATCCTAATCTACTCAACCTCTCTTCATAGCCAGCGCCCTCCATACCAGGCAACATCCTGGTGAAGCTCTTCTGCACCCTCTCCAAAGCATCCACATCCTTTGGGTAACGTGGCGACCAGAACCGTACGCAGTATTCCAAATGTGGTCGAACCGAAGTCCTATACAACCGTAACATGGCCTGCCAACTCTTGTACTCAATACTCCGTCCGATGAATGAAAGCATGCCATATGCCTTCTTGACCACTATCGACCTGCGTTGCCACCTTCAGGGTACAATGGACCTGAACACCCAGATCTCTCTGTGCATCAATTTTCTCCAGAGCTTTTCCATTTACCGTATAGTTCGCTCTTGAATTGGATCTTCCAAAATGCATCACCTCGCATTTGCCTGGATTAAACTCCATCTGCCATTTCTCCGCCCAACTCTCCAATCTATCTGTATTCTGCTGCATTCTCCGACAGTCCCCTTCACTATCTGCTACTCCACCAATCTGTGTCATCTGCAAACTTGCTAATCAGACCATCTATACCTTCCTCCAGATCATTTATGTATATCACAAACAACAGTGGTCCCAACACTGATCCCTGTGGAACACTACTGGTCACAGTTATCCATTTTGAGAAACTCCCTTCCACCACAACTCTGTCTCCTGTTGCCCAGCCAGTTCTCTATCCATCTAGCTAGTACACCCTGGACCCCATGCGACTTCACTTTCTCCATCAGCCTACCATGGGGAACCTTATCAAACGCCTTACTGAAGTCCATGTATATGACAGCTACAGCCCTTCCCTCATCTATCAACGGAGCAGACTTGATGGGTTGAATGGCCTAATTCTACTTCTCTATCTTATGGTTTTAGTGCTGGAAAAATAACATTATTCATTGGTGCCCTGTTTTTGTTTAGACTACCCATTCTTTTGGAAGATTTTGTAGATTGTTTATTGTCATTTGTACAGGATGTGAAATTAACATGTTACTATGTTTAGAGAATCCCAGACATTGTACTCATCCAGTTCTGGCAACTGACATTTTATTCATCAAGTCCATCCACAATGAATAGGATATTGCATCCTTTACAGTATTTCAAATAGTTTGCTGAATTGTATTTCTATTCCATTGTCAAAGAAGTGACCATATGTCTGCTATCAATGGACATACACTGAAATTGTTAGCTATGTCCGCTGGCAGCCTATAAACAGAAGCAATGAGCACTTTTTTTTTTTTTTTAAATCCAAGCAAAGGAAATCAACCTCTCAACTAGCCAAATCCAAAGACTATAATGCTGGGTCAACAATCCCTGTGCCAGCTGAAAAAGGTAAAAAAAAGTCTGAACTTCATAGAAATTTGAAGGATGAAAATACCTGGAGTTACCGCAAGCATATGTTTAGTGCACAGACTCAATGGAATGAAATGGAAGAATTTTCCTTTATGGAAAAAGGTTAAATGAAGAAAGTTAGAATACTGCTCAGTAAAATAGATTCTTTGTAACAGGGAACGAGTGCTACTTTGTTCATAGTTAACCTATAAGACCTATTGTCTGAACCTTCTGCTTTATTGACGCCACAAGGAGATGTCACATCGGTTCCAGTTGAAAAGTCACTTGCAACATCTATCAAACTCTACAAATGGAATATATTTGTCCAAATTTTGCAGTAAAAGGCAAACAAACAGTGCCCACAATTCATTAGGCAAACAACTGTCCACAGATATTTTAGTGGATTTTCATGCAGTGACTCGAAGCAATTAGAAATCTATTTTAGTGTGGCACTCTGCATGGTGGATCTGGGACTAGCTGAAGGAGCATGTGTCCAGGACACTGAAGAGTTTCAACCGAGGCACACAGAACTAGAAGATACAAATTTGAACTTTTTATTAAACAAATGTTAAATCATGTGGAGAGGAGGAAAGAAAGATGGAATTAAGAGACAAAGATAAAGCTAAAAGAAAAACAATTTTTCCAAAAATAATTTCAAACAATTAAAATCTAAAGGACTATGTACTTACAAAAGTATATTTTAATTGCTAGAAAAGTTTTGATAGAATGAATGCACTATCTGTTGCATCAGCCACATTAAAAAAAAACTTTTCTTCATTTATGTGCTCAAAAATCTGCACTAATCAACATACTTACCAACCAGACTCATCCGCAGTGTCTATCTTCTGTTCTTTGTCTACTTTGATATTGTTAGTAACACCTACAGAAGAGCAACAGGTTATCAGCTTACGAGTCTAAAATTCAGGCACAATGATCAGCCACCCACAAAAGGCCATGTTCTTTGTGCATTCAACCACCTAAAATATTCAAGATCAAAATAAGTGGATCTATCTTTAAAAGACAATACAATATCACGTATGACCCTTTAGAACCTCACCTTAATAACATATCCAAGGATGTAACCTTCTAATCCCTGTTACCCTATGATTCAGACAAGAGTCAAGCAAAGTAATAACTTAAATATCCAAAATAAATATTAAGCTTCAATTAGATCTGACACACAAGCCATTCTACTATGGCTTATCCAGCAGCTACAATAAAGGTTTAAAGCGGTTTCAACAGAATCCATAGTGCTTACATGAATGGTGTCCCACACACAAAGTTGTATGCTTAATTGGCATTTTTTACAACCATTAGTCAACTTGGAAATACAATGCTCATTAAAGTACGTAATCACTACTTGGTGTGTATGACTTTTCCCTGCCCCTGCTTCACCATTAGACTTTCCAACACAAGGAAAACCCACACTCGGTCATATTAGCAGAGACTTAAGGCAAATTTTAGCATCTTTATCTATTCAATTACATTTATTAATATATTTTAATACAACATTAACTATGAGGAGAGTAAAATATATTGAGACTAATGGAGGAGAAAATTGCTGATGTTGGAATCTTTACTGAAAACAACAAAAAAATGCTGGAGATCACAGCGGGTCAGGCAGCATCCACGGAGAAGAAGCAAGGTAACATTTCAAGTCTAGATGACTCTTCCGAGCGGACAAAGTATGGAGGGGGCAGCATTTATGCAATAGTGGTGGCAGTTGTGGGGTGGGGGTTTTGGAGTGCTGGAGGATAAAGGATGTTGATAGTTCAGATTAAGTGATCAGAATGTGAAAATGGCAGAACGATGGAGTGTCTAATTGCCAAACTGTAAAGAACAGAAAGTCCAACTGGGGTGGAGAGAGGGGAGAGAGGACATGGTGACAGAGAATGCAAAAAGCAAAGCGAAACAAAAGGGAAAGCATGGGAGTGGATTCACAATTTGAAGGTGTTGAACTCAATATTAAATCCAGAAGATTGTAAACTGGTGAATGAAATAACTTGAAGTAAATGTAAAAATGCAAATTTCCACATAGTATCTCCTGCTCGACGTGATCCTGATTCCCAAAACACAGTCACTGGAGATTGTTCCCTTCTCTGACCCTCTGATTTACAGCCACTCCCTCTCCCCAAACCATTGTTTTGCTAAACTCAGCGCTCCCGACTGCCCTTGTACCTCTTCCGTCCACTATTCTTGTATTTGCATTCAAAATCTCAATCCAATACCTGAGCTAAGACGTTGAGAAAGTGCTGACAGGGCAAAAGTGCTGAGCCAGGAGCTTTTTAAATCCTTGCTTTTAAAAAAAATCCTGTTCACTGCTTCCCTCTCTGATCCCTCTGTGAACAAGGGATCTAGAGGTGAACGGTACCAGTGAGAGGCAGGTGGAGCAGCTTTGACAGAGTTATTAACAGCCCAGCTCAGCACATCTGCACCAATGCAACCTAGACTCAGCTCCAGTATCAGTTACGGAAATTGAATGCAGGTGGCTCAGCATGAGAATGGGTCGAGGACAGGGAGCGGCGGGTCGTTGATGGAGAAGCCGCACTAGGTAACAGAACCTGTGTAGACACAATAAGCATCAATCTGCACTGTAACAATTCTGTGATTAGAAATCATGAGTGAGTGCTTCAAAATAGTACCAATTGGCTCAAATGAGAATCAAATCTCACGATGCTTGCTAAAATTACAGACCTTGTTAATTTACCTAGATTAAAACAAGACAATGTCAAATACTCTATATACAACATAAACTTCCACTTTTTCTTCAATTTCTTGTTCAGATTTATTTGATTAAAGTCTAAATTTCAAACATTAAAGAAGTCATTTAACCCCCTTTTACATCAATTTTAAAAAAAACTTACATGTCCACCGCCCCCCCCCCCCCCCCCCCCCACCCCCCCCCCCCCGGCTAGGGGACTATTCCGCCCTCTTTTCCCCCCCGCTCACTGCTCAGGTAGATCATGTCCTCCTTCGGGTTTGCTCCCACCCAGGCCAGCGAATCTCCCACCGGCAGCCGACACTGTGAGCAGAGGAAGACGGCCGGCAAATCCGAGTCCCCGCTGATGAAAGTGCCCGAATCCTTGTTGTCCGTTTCATCGTCCGTCACCAAATCCACCGTTACTCCCGCCATCTTTCAAACCACTGAGCAGGCGCAGAGAGCGTCTGCAGCCGGCTACACACCTGCGCACGAAGCCACCCTCACGGCTACGTGTGCGCGTGCGCAGTCCCGTCCGGGGTATCTTGTCCCTGTTTGTAAAAGTTTCTTTGTTTAAAGTCACAGTGCAGTTCTAGCGTGTCCACCCACATCCCACTTCTGTTAGCACCTAGCCAGGGGTGGGCAATACCATGATAAAACACAATGTGAGCTGGCCAAAACAGTTTTTAAGAAGGATCACTGGACCTGAAATGCTAACTCTGTTCTCTCCACACTAACTGACAGACCTCATAGAATCCCTACAGTGGGGAAAGAAGACTTTCAGCCCATCGAGTCCACACTGACCCTCCATAGAGCATCTGACCCAGATCCAGACTAATTTACGATGGCTAATCCACCTAGCCTACATATCCATGGACACTACAGCCAATTTTAACATGGCCAATTCACCTAACTGGCATATCTTTGGACTATAAGAGGAAATGAGAACACCCAACAGAAACCCACACAGACACAGTGAGAACATGCAAACTCCACACAGGCAGTCATCCAAAGCTGGAATCAAACCCAGGCCCCTGGCATTGTGAGGCAGCAAAGCTAATCACTGAGGCACCATGCTATCCCACCATGGTGACCTGTTGAGTTTCTCCAGCATTTTCTGTTTTCCTTTCAGATTTGCAGTATTCTCACTTCATTGTTTTATATTGGCTGTAATAATTGTTTTCCTGAGCATCATAAAACCATACAGTTCTGCTATAACGCATGTTCCGGCAATGCGAATTGTTCATAATGCGACTGACAAATAGAGGAACACTATTTCTAAAACGTGAACTTATGGTGGCTATAATGCAATTCCATTGGTGTACAGATGACCTTATTGTTGATGTTCAGGAAAGTATTTTTAGAAAGTATTGCAGGGGAAAAAAAATTGGATCTCAGGATTCTCCTCATCCTGGATAATGCGCCAAGCCATACTCCCGCCATTGGTGAGCTTTCTGAAAACATCAAAGTGCTATTTCTACCACCAAACACAACCTCTCTTCTTCAACACATGGACCAGGGTGCAATAGCAGCTTTTAAAGCTTATTATTTAAGACGCACATTTTAGAGGCTGATTGCAGCCACTGAGGTGGATAAGGACAGTGTTCTTCAATGTTGGAAGAGCTTTAACATCAAGAATGCAATTGACATTATTGTGGATGCCTGGGGTGATGTCAGCAAGGACTGTTTGCATGCAGTTTGGTGGAAGCTTCTCAGATTTTTTTTCAAGATTTTAAAGGCTTTGATACGTTGGAGGAGCTCTCAAGAATCAAAGAATGTTGAGTTGATTTTGCAAAGCAAGTTGGATTTGAAGAAGTGGAGAGTGAGAATGTTGAAGAGCTGCTTGAGTCCCACAGTGAAGACCTCTCTACAGCTGATCTACAACAACTTGTCGCTGAGGGGGAAATGGAAGCTGGAGATGAAGAAGGTGAAGTCCAGGATGCAGCACCATGAAAGCTTTCCACTTCTGTTTTGTCTTCTATCCTGAGGGAAATTGAGAAGCAGTTGCAGCTCTTAAAGGACAATGATTACATTGCAGAATGCAGCAGGGTAGCAGATCATGGAATAAGATCTTACTTGGCAGCATATGAAGAGTTTCTTCATGAAAGAAGAAAAAGGGCAAAGCAGCAAAATCTGGATATCTTTTTTAAGCAACTCCCCCCAAGAAACAGTCAGAAGACAATGAACCACATCCATCCACTTCTGGATTAATTATTTTTTGCCCTAACCCTGCAACCGCAGCTGCACCTGAAGGTAATGATGATGACCCTCAGCCCCTGCATTAACAACACAGCAACCTCAAAACCTACTCCCCCATCAAGTCATCTTGACATTTTTTCAAGGTAAGGTGTTAAATTTACTTTTATTTTATTATTAGATATGAGTTAAACATTCACTTAAACTGTGCTATCCTTTGTGAAAGGCTTTTGAGTGATTTTCGGACAATTTTGAGTGATAATTTTGGTAAAACCCAAAAGAAATGATAATTTTGGTAGTTTGCCTCAACTCCACTTTTCCCATAGATCCTGTTATTTCTATAGCACGATTTTCTATAATGCGACGTTGCAGGGGAACACAGACTATCGCGTTATAGCAGAACTGACTTTTTTTAAGGTGTTTTGTGTCAGATTGAATGCTTGTCAGCTATCTATCTTGAGAACGCTCTTATCTAGGGCAAAGACGAGGGACACCCTGGCCTGCCCACACATCACAGTTCTCCACTTGAACTTCCCAGTTTAGTTAAGTCCGATAAGGAATGCACAGAGCTACAGTTGGCCTGGTTTCGGGACTTTCCAGAGAAGTGACTGTTTAGATCAGTCCACTCTGGGTTTTTATTGTCAGGGTTTACTAGCCGTCACCTCTCCAAAGTATCCACCAGGCAGAGGAGATAGTCACACATTGCTGTAAGTGCCACATCGTGTTCATGCCTGTGGGCCCGCATGCTGCAGGTCCAAGGCCAAAACCTCCTCTGTGTTTCTCAGAAGATGAGCCTGGAGCCATGAAGGACCTAGTTTCTGTGTGTTACCAAGGTGATGCACGGCTGAGGTATGGCCGATGGAGAAGCTGAGTGCTGATGGATTTACATTGCTGTTATCCTAGACAAATACAGCTGCCTCAGCACTGACTATAATAGAGGTTTCTCCCTGGTGTCCAGCAGGGTGCGGATGCAACCCTTGAAGATTTTCATTAATAATAGAAATATGTCCTCATATCATCATCAACTATACCGCCTATCTATATCAAGGATGTGAAGGTGCCAGTGTTGGACTGGAGTGGACAAAGTCAGAAGTCACATGACACCAGGTTATAGTCCAACAGGTTTGTTTGAAATCACACAAGCTTTCGGAGGGCAGCCCCTTCACCGCACCTGATGAAGGGGCTGTGCTCCGAAAGCATGTGTGATTTCAAACAAATCTGTTGAACTATAACCTGGTGTCATGTGACTTCTGACTTTGTCCATATCAAAATCAACAGTTCTGTGACAGCGCAGGCGAGATGTGGAGGTATTGTAACCAGACTATCTAATTCAGAGACCCAGGTAATTTTCTGGTGAACTAAGTTTGAGTCCCACCACAACAAATGGTGAAATTTGATTTCAATGAAATCCAGAATTAAAAGATAGCCATTAAACAATTGTCAAAAAAAGCCCTATCTACTCATGTCACAGAATCTCTGCAGTGCAGAAGGAGGTCATTCAGCCCATTGAATCTACAATGACCCTCCAAAGAGCATCTCACCAAGACCCAGTCCCAACCCTATCCCCACATTTACCATGGCTGATCCACCTAACCTGGATGCCCCTAGTTCTAAGGAAGGGTCATTGGACTTGAAACATTAACTTTGATTTCTGTCCATAGGTGCTGCCAGACCTGCTGAGCTTTTCCAGCAATTTCTGATTTTGTTCCTAAAAATGAGGTGTTAACCCAATCCAGGGGAGATGATAGTCTAATGGTATTATTGTTGGGCTGTTAATCCCAAGACCCAGGCAGATGGTGGAATTTGAATTCAATAAAAAAAACTGGAATTAAGAGTCTAAAGGTGACAATGAATCCATTGTTGGAAAAACCCATCTGGTTCACTAACGTTCTTTAGGGAAGGAAACTGCCATCCTTACCCGGTCTGGACTACATGTGACTCCAGACCCACACCCACAGCATTGTGATTGACTCTTAAATACCCTCTTGGCAATTATGGATGGGCAATGTATCCAATTATGGATCGGAAAGAAATACCGGCCTAGCCAGGGATGCCCTCATCCTGTGAATGAATTAGAAGAAAACACAACATAGGATGACTTGTTGTACAAACAGATGAAACTTTAAGTGATAAACAGAGCTAAGCAATTCCATATCCAACAAATCATATTGAAGTTCAGTAGTTCTGTAGTCCACATCTAGTCATGAGTGTTGGTGGACAAGTAAACAGCTCAATCAAAGAGGAAAAGACTTTAGAAATATCTCCATCCTGGATGATTGGAGTGCCCAACACAACATTGCAACAATTCTTATCCAGAAGTGCCAAGTGGATGCTCCATTTCGGTCTCCTGCACAGATCCCAACATCACAGATGCCTGTCTTCAGCCAATTCAATTCACTCTATATGATATCAAGGCATCGCACTGGATACTGCAAAGGCAATGACAATTCAGCAATAATCCTGAAGACTGGTGCTGCAGAGCTTGCTGCATCCCTAGTCAACGTGTCCCAGTACAGCCACTTCGGTGACATCTATCCAACAATGTGGAAAATTGCCTATACTGTAAAGTTGGCCTAATCCAACCCAGCCAATTACTACCCCTTCAATTTACATTTGATAATCAGCTAAATAATGGAAAGGATCATCAACAATACAATCAAGTAATACTTCCTTAGCAATAACCAGCTGACTGACACCCAATTTGTACCGTTAGGAACACTCAATTCCTGACCTCTTTACAGCCTTGTGTCAAACATCTAACCATTACCCCTTGAGATTGAGTGGCATCACTGAATTCCCCCACTATCAACATCCTGCATATTACCTTTGACCAAAAACCAAACTGAACTAGCCATATAGATCCTGTGCTATAACAGCTGCTCAGAGACTAGCAATCCTGCAGTAAGCAACTTCTTGACTTCCTAAAAGCTGTTACCATATAAAAGGCAGATGTCTGGAATATGATGGAATACTCCACACCTGCCTGAATGATTGCAGCTCCAACCCCGCTGAAGAAGCTTGACACCATCTAGGACAAAGCAGCCCGCTTGATTGGTACCACGTCCACAAACATTCAGTCACTCCACCAACCGCTGCTCATAGCAGCAGTGTGTACCATGTAAAAGATGCACTCAGAAATTCACCAAGGTCCTTCAGACAGCACATAACAACTCCACGGCTACAACCATCTGGAAGGACATGGGCAACAGCTATATGGGAAATCTCCTCTCCAAGCCACTCATCATCCTGACTTAGAAACTCTTTGCCATTCCTTCAGTGTCACTGGGTCAAAATCCTAGAACTCCTTCCCCTAAGGTCAACCAAAGCACATGAATTACTGTGATTCAAGAAGACTGCTTACTGACACCTCCTCAAAGGCCATTAGGGATGTGAAATAAATGCTGGCTGGCCAGCAATGCCTCTTCTCATAATTGAATAACAAAAACCCAAATAACAGATGTTTTCTGGTATTTTTACAGAAAATGTAGAAGTGAAACAGATCATAGTCTAAGACAATTTACAATCATTTACAATATTCACTCTCAGTGTGCAGGAACCAAGAGCATTGACCCTTTGAAGTCCAATGGTCTACTCTCATTAATTGCAAGAGAGATCTGAATGAGAAATGACTGAACACAATAAGTGCACAAAAAGCCTCAAAGTTCCCTGTAATTGTTTTCTGCTCTGCAAACTGCTTTATTGGCTAATGGAGTGGGAGGCCTTTCCATAAATAGACAGCTGTGTCTCTCAGCCGCATGAGACCCCTGATCCAGAATAAAATTCCACCCATTGACCCTTTTAAAAAATCTAGGATTTTCCATACCTTTTTAACCACTTTGTCAAACTGCCCTACCACCTTCAACAATTTGTGTGCATATATACCTAGATATTACTGTTCCTGCGTTCCCTTTAGAAGTGTCCAGTTTAGTTTGTATTTTTCCTTCCTTTTCTTGATACTACAATGTATTCCCATTTCATATGAGCCAAAATTAAAACATGTTTTTGGCAAGTTTTAAATAGTTCTGGAAAACAGTTTAATTCAACTCACCATAATGACAGGATTATACACTGACAGTTCATGTGGGAACATAGATCATCTGGAGAAGGTTATTTATAGCTGTATTATTTATTTTAACCCAGTTCCATAATTGTATTTTTATTTTTTTATTTTTATATAATATATCTTTTAAATGCATTGAAGCTCAAATAACTTTCACAGATGTATTTTAAATACGTGACATTGGTAAAAACCTGATTATTGCAGTTCAGGAGTTAGTGTGTGGAATGAACTGCCAGAGGAAGTGGTGGATGCAGGTCTAGTTGCAATGTTTAAAAGACATTTGGAAAAGTATGTGAATAGGAAAGGTTTAGAGGGATATGGGCCAAACACAGGCAGGTGGGACTAGTTTAGTTTGGGAACATGGTCAACGTGAATAGTTGGAAAAGGGTCTATTTCTATGCTGCATGATCTATAGAAGTGGGTATTAAATGTTCACTTAAAGGCTTAAATTTGTCCACTGGTGGATGGGTCAATCCTGTCACTGATATAATTGTATTGGGATCATGGGAGGGCAGATTGGTTGTGGGTAGCTGTGAAGAAGGGTATATGATTTATTTATATTTTACAATCATTTAGTTTTGTGTTTTGATTTTTCAATTTGAACTAATGGCAAATGGATTTTCTGTGTGTCTGTAGGGGTTATCTGTAAGTATTTTTGTAACCATGGTGATTTCCTTCAAAACACAGCATGAGTGAAAGACTTCCATGAGTTACCCCAATAGGTTTTTGTTCACATTGAGACAGAGATTGACTTTTTTTTTGATTAGAGAATCACCAACAGCTTGGGAAAGAAAGGGATTTTTTTTTAGTTTCAGTTTGAGCAGTTCTATAGATTTCTTGGTTGAAGTTGAATGTGTAAAACAACTCCACATGAGAAAGAGAGAAGGTAGTTTAGAATTGTTTAAGAAAAGGTTACTTCGGTGAAAGGAATTTGATAAAAGTTCTACACCAGAGTGTTTGGTTAAAGGGCTGAGTCAGCAGGGCTTGGTCAAGAGGAGGTCATGTCTGACAAATCTGTTCAAATTATTTGAGGAAGTTTCCAGCAAGTTAGAGACAGGAGAGCCAGTGGATGTGATCTATTTGGATTTCCAGAAGACATTTGACAAGGTGCTGCACAGGGGACTGCTGAGTAGGATTTGAGCTCATGGTCTGAGGGGCAAGATACTGACATTGATAGAGGATTGGCTGACTGGCAGAAGGCAGAGAGTGGGGATAAAGGGGTCTTTTTCAGGATGACAGCCATTGACTGGAGGAGCTCTGCAGGGGTAAATGTCGAGACCACAACTATTCAGGTTATACATTAACAATCTGGACAAAGGAACAGAGGGCATTGTTGCTACATTTTTAGATGGCACAAAGATAGGTGGAGGGACGGGTAGTGTTGAGGAAGCTGGAAAGCTGCAGAAGGTCTTAGACAGGCTAGGAGAGTGGGCAAAGAAGTGGCAGATGAAATATAATGTGTGAAAATGTGAGGTTCTGCATTTTGGTAGGAAGAATAGAAGTGTAGAAAATTTTCTGAACTGGGAAAAGCCTTGGAAATCTGAAGCACAAAGGCACTTAGGAGATCTAGTACGAGATTCTCTTAAGGTTAAGAGAAAATTCTTAGGGATAGGATTTACTCACATTTGGAAAAAAAAATGGATTTATTAGCAATAGGCAGCATGGCTTTGTGCTGGGGAGGTCATTTCTCACAAACTTGATTGAGTTTCTTGAGGAAGTGACAGATGATTGATGAGGGAATGGTGGTGGATGTCATTTACACGGACTTTAGCAAGGTCCCTCAAGTAGGGCTGATACAGAAGGTAAAGTCACGTGGTATCGGAGTGAGCTGGTAAGATGGATACAGAACTGGCTTGTCATAGAAGACAGAGTAGCGGTGGAGGGGTGTTTTTCTCACTGAAGACCTGTGATTGGTGGTGTTCCATAGGTTTCAGTGCTGGGACCCCTGTTATTTGCAATATCTATAAATAATTTGCAGGACAATGTGTAGCATCATGAAATCCTTAGAGTGTGGAAGCAGGCCGTTCAGTTCATCAAAATTACATTGACGCTCTGAAGAGCATCTATGTGAACTGATTAGTGAGTTTGAAGGCAACACAAAGATTGGGAAGCTGCAGATAGTTAGGGGAATTGCCAGAAGATACAGCAGAATTTAGATAGGCTGGAGACTTGGGTAGAGAAATGGCAGATGGAATTTAATTTGAACAAATGCAAGGTGATGCATTTTGGAAAGTTTAATGCAGGAGGGAAATGTACAGTAAATGGCAGAACCCTTAGAAGCATTAATATACCGTGGAATCTTGGTGTACAGGTCCACAGTTCCCTGAAAGTGGAACACAAATGGATAAGGTGGACAAGAAAGCATATGGCATGCTTTCCTTCATTAGCTGGGACATTGAGTATAAAAATTGGCAAGCATAGAACTTTAGTTAGGCCACATTTTGAATATTGTGTACAGTTCTGGTTATCATACTACCAGAAGAATTTGGAGGCCTTGGAGAGGACTCAGAAAATGTTTACCAAGTTGTCGCCTGATTTGGAGAGTATTAGCTATGAGGAGAGATTGGACAAACTTGGCTTGTTTTCATTTGAATGCCGGAGGCTGATAGACAATTGGATAGAAGTTTACAAAATTGTTAGAATAGTTGGAGTCTTTTCCCCAGGGGAGAAACTTTAATTTCTAGGGGTTTATAGTCATAGTTATAGAGTTGCCATCAAATACCATGAGCCTGACGTGATTTGAACACACAACCTTCTAATCTTCTAACCTTCTAAGCCAACATGGTATAAGGTGGAACAGTTAAAGGAGATAAAAGAGGTAAGTTTTTTTTTTACCAGTGGGGTGGTAAGTGCCTAGCATATGCTGCCAGAGGAGATGGTAGAAGTAAATACAATGGCAACACTTAAGAGACAACTTGATAGCTACGTGAATAGGCAGGAAATAGAGGGATAAAGATTGCATAGAGGCAAAAGGTTTTTAATTTGGTGGGCTGAAGGGCGTGTTCTGTGCTGTACTGTTCTTTGTTAGCATGCAGGTCCATTTGTAGTTAGGAAGGCAAATGCAGTGTTAGTATTCATTATGGGATGACTAGAATACAAGTGTAGGGATGTAGTGCTGAGGCTGTATAAAGTTCTGGTCGGACTGCATTTGGAATATTGTGAGCAGTTTTGGGGCCCTTATCTAAGGAAGGATGTGCCGTTTTGGAGAAGTTCCAGAGGAAGTTTACAAGAATGATCCCGGAGATGAAAGGCTTGATTATTTGAGGAACGGTTGAGGACTCTGTGTCTGTACTCGGTGGAATTCAGAAGGATGAGGAGCAATCTCATGGAAACTTACAGAATATTGAGAGGCCTGGCTAAAGTGGACATGGACAAGATGTTTCCACTAGTTTGAGAGACTAGGACTTTAGAATTGAGATGAGGAGAAATTTCCTCAGCCAGAGGGTGGTTAATCTGTGGAACTCATAGCCACAGACGGCTGTGGAGGCCAAGTCATTGAGAGTATTTAAGACAGAGATAGATAGGTTAGTAAGGGGATCAAAGATTATTGGGATAAGGCAGGAGAATAGATTTAAGAAACATATCAGCCATGATCGAATGGTGGAGCAGACTCTTTGGGCCAAACAGCCTAATTTTGCACGTGTATCCTACAGTCTTAGGGAATTCTTTTGGATTTATGAGTGTTTAGTGCAGTTATGGTTACAGTTCTAAAGATCTGGTAGAACTTCGTGCATTAATATACCTCATGCTGACTCTTGCAAAACATTGCATGGGCAATGTTTTTGTTTGACAATGATTATGTTGATTCGCTGCTGCTACAATTAGTATAACTACCATCAGTCACCACCCACGAGAGCAGATTGGTGAATCATCTCTTATCTGCTCTGCAAATTGTTAATGGAAGATACATAAAATCAAAATCAGGCAATTATTCTTTCACAGATAACAAGGTGTACAGCTGGATGAACACAGCAGAAAAGAAGGGTCTCGACCCGAAACGTCAGCTTTCCTGCTCCTCTGATGCTGCTTGGCCTGCTGTGTTCATCCAGCTCTACACCTTGTTATCTCATACTTCACAGAGCTATTTCTTCAACTTTTTTTAAGGGCTTTATTGTTAGTCAGAGAGGGAGATAGCATTTCTTCTTTGCAAATCTATCCACAACTGACCAACCCTCAAGTCTGTGAATAAACAGAAATCAAAAATCAGCCAGAGGCTTTGCTAGGCATACTTCACCACTAGGTCATTTCTAACTCTCAGGTTATTTATCTAGCAATTGAGATCATAAACAATCTCTTTATTTTAAAAGCTTTACTTTTTAAAAGCTCTTGGCGTTTTTGTAAACAGCAGACAGTCCCCGCTTTTATTTTTTACCTTTTCATTCCAATAAAACATGCATAATAAATCTAATTTTCTAATTCTCACAATTCACCAGTATATATTTTGCTTAAATTTCTTTTATATATATAAGTTCTATCACATAACTGAATGGTGTTTTCCCATCACCAGTGTTAGTTTTGACCTGTTATCTACCACCACTAAATCACCCATGTTTCCAGTTAAATTGCAGAACATGTTAAGGGCAGTACAATGACACCCCAAGGTGAGGGAGGGATAGGCAAGGAATAATCCACATATATAGATATTTTTAAATCAACCTGTCCAGATGTGTTATTACACAACTTTAAAGCAGGTGGAACTTGAACCCAGAGTCTATAGGTGTGGGGCAGGAAAAGCACAGCAGGTCAGACACCATCCGAGGAGCAGGTAAGTGAATATTTCAGCCTGAAACACTGATTTACCTGCTCCTCAGATGCTGTCTGACCTGCTGTGCTTTTCCAGCCTCACAGCTATAGACTCTGGCTTCCAGCATCTGCAGTACTTATTGTCTCCAAGGAACTTGAACCCAGGTCTCCTGGCTCAGAGGTAGGGACACTACCACAGCATCACTAGAGACCACTAATATTTGCCTGTTTTTCAATTTCTTTGAATTTTGTTTTAATTTTCTAATCAGCCTGCTCAGAGATGTTATTACACAAATTTGAAGCAGTTGGGATTTGAATCTAGACCTCCTGGTCCCAAAGTAAGGATATTATCACTGCATCACAAAAATACTAATCACTAATTTTTAAAAAATATATATATCTAGACATGCTATTGCATGCAACTGAATGGCTTTTTCTACCATTGGAAATCTGGAAAATTGGCCAGGTATGTTCTGTACTCAAATAGAAGGACAAATCTAACCCAGCCAATTATCTCCCTATCGGTCTACTCTCGATCATTAGTAAAGTGATGGAAGGTGTCATCAACAGTGCTATCAAGCAGCGCCTACTCAGAAATAACCTGCTCAGTGACACCCAGTCTGGGTTCCACCAGGGCCACTCAGCTCCTGATCTCATTACAGCCTTGGTTCAAACATAGACAAAAGAGTGGAATTCCAGAGGTGAGAATGACAGCCCTTGGCACCAAGGCTGCTTTCAGCTGAGTGTGAGAATCAATGGATATTGAGGCAAACTTTCCGCTGGTTGGAGTCATACCTGGCATATAGGAGGATGGTTGTGGTTGTTGGAGGTCAGCCATCTCAACCTGCAGGAGTTTCTCTGGGTAGTGTCTTAGGCCCAAACATCTTCAGTTTCTTTATCAATGACCTTCCCCCCATCGTAAGGTTAGAGGTGGGGATGATTGCTGATGATCGCACAATGTTCAGCACCATTTGCATCTCCTCAGATACTGAAGCAGTCCATGCTCAAATGCAACAAGATCTGGACAATATTTGCGCCACACAATGACCATCTCAATCAGGAGACAATTTAACCACTGCCCCTTTAGTGGTGTTACCATCACTGAATCCCCCAGCATCAACATCCTGGGGGTTATCATTGAACAGAAACTCAATTGGACTCACCACATAAACACAGTGAATACAAGAGCGGGTCAGAGGCTAGGAATCCTGCAGTGAGTAACTCACTTCCTGACTCCCAAAGCCAGTTCACCATCTGAAGGCGCAAGTCAAGATTGTGTTAGAATACTCCCCACTTGCCTGGATGAGTGCAGCTCCAACAACACTCAAGAGGTTTGACACCATCCAGGACAAAGCAGCCCATTTGATTGACACCACATCCACAAGGACTCATGCCCTCCACTATCACTGCTCAGTAGCAGCAGTGTGTACTATCTACAAGATGCACTGCAGAAATTCACCATGCTAAATTGCCTGTGGTGTTCAGGGATGTGTAGATTAGGTGGTTTATATGGGGATGAGTCTGGGTGGGATGCTCTGAGGGTCGGTGTGGACTTGTTGGGCTGAAGGGCCTGTTTCCACACTGTAGGGATTCTATGATCATTTAGCAGCACATTACAAACCCTTCACCACCTCTGTCTAGAAGGACAAGGGTAGCAGTTACAATGGGAACACCACCATCTGCAAGTTCCCCTCCAAGTCATTCACCATCCTGACTTGCAAATAAATCACTGTTCCTTCACTGCCACTGGGTCAAAATCCTGTAACTCACTCCTTAACGGCATTGTGAGTATACCTATAGCACATGGACTGCAGCAGTTTAAGAAGGCAGCTCACTACCACCTTCTCAAGAGCAATTAGGGACAGGCAACAAATGCTAGTCAGCCAACAATGTCCATGTACCACAAGTGAATTTAAAAAATGGCTAGTTTATACTGCTTTCTTTTCTAACAGTCTTCCACACCTGTCAAGGCTAAATTCCGTAGGTGGAAACATGCTTAATATTGAGCATAAAAGTAGAAGGTTTGAAGATTATATTAAAAAGAAAAACTGATCAGAAACAGAAGAGGTTGCTTGGGTTTAATATAAATTGAATGAGGTATAGAATGAGGAATGCAGAAACAGCAAAATTTGGCCATGGACGGGCAGGGCATGTAGAAGTGAAGGTCATTGAGAAACTGGGAGAAAGCATTGAATTGAAATAGAGGTGAAGTGAAATGAGTGAACTCAGGCATCCATTGGCTTCAATTTTACAACAACATTATGGATTGCTTCAGGCAAGGTTTCTTTCTGGCAGCTTGCGCAGGCTCCTTAAATGACCTTTAATGAATAATAGGGAGAGACTAAAAGGCAAACTGTTACCTGAGCAAAAGGAGTCACAGAATGACTGAGAGAATTTACTTTGGCCATTGTGTCTTTTCATTTGTACTTCTGGTTGGATAACCATTATATCATGGAATACGAGAAACATTTAAAATAAATTTGTTAACCCTCTTAAAAAAATGGAAAAGAGGGTTTAAGATAACTATATTAGATGCTTGCATACTAATACAGCCATGAAATAATTTCATAATAAAGAAAATTACAAAAGGAAAATACTGCAGCTGCTAGAAATATGAGATAAGAATAGAAAATGCTGGAAATACTCAATAAGTCAGACAACATTTGTGGAGAGAAACAGAAATAATGGGTGGAACTTAACGCCCAATGTCTGCTGCAGGTGAATTTGGAGTTGGGTGTGCCATGTGATCAAGAGGGAAGGTGAGGGTTAAAGATTCTGTGGGTCCTCTAATCAAGCCAGGATGGGGAGGTTTGAGGGAGGTCTATTTGCCTGGAGACCAATAGAAGCTCTTAATTTGACATTCAAGAGACAAATAAAAATACGTGTTAACCCAGTATCACCTGCAGGTGCTGATATTCAACGAGCAGATTTCAGGATCTCAACATCCAGGAAGACCATCTGGCATACACTTTCGGGTACTTTGTGCCAGATTGAGGGATTTGGTATTGGGAAGCCACACCCTGCAATTACCTCCACACTCCCTGCACCCCACCATTGGCAGCTCCTCTTTACATCCTTCATCTCATCCACACATAACTTCCTCCAGGGATCCATCATTAATCCCTGATGAAGTCCCCACTGTAGTACTAACGGGGACCGCCGCCCTCTTCGGTAGCTGCTTGTACTCGAAAGCTGCCAACCTGGGCGGCAGGGTGGCTCAGTGGTTAGCACTGCTGCCTCACAGTTCCAGAGACCTGGGTTCGATTCCACCTTCGGGCGACTGTCTGTGTGGAGTTTGCACATTCTCCCCGTGTCTGCGTGGGTTTCCTCTGGGTGCTCTGGTTTCCTCCCACAGTCCACAGATGTGCAGGCTAGGTGGATTGGCCATGCTAAATTGCCTGTAGTGTTCAGGGATGTGTAGATTAGGTGAGTTATAGGGGGATGGGTCCAGGTGGGATGCTGTGAGGGTCAAGGTGGACTTGTTGGGCCGAAGGGCCTGTTTCCACACTGTAGGGGATTCCAAAAATAAAACCTCTGATTGGCCAGGACAGATCCACCCTGTTCCCCCTTAATCCAAGAGGAGGCCCCACACTGTCCATATAAATGCCTGAATGGAATGAGTATCAAGTCTAGAAAGGTCACATAGGTCTTCCACCAGTTTTTCAAATCTCAGTTGTTTTAGTTAATGACCCTTCATCACAGCAATAAAATTCCCTTTGTAAGTAAAAGTAACTTGGTTTGTTAAAATAGCTGAGAATTCAATCCCTCACCTGCTGTAGGTTGCCTCACCTGCTGGCCTGCTGAATTAGAACCAATGCTGTATGATGATAATCTCTTATAGGTTTAGCTGTGCAACAATTTGGAAACCTTTTTGAATATCACACCATATATACCATGTCAGCTGAAACCTCTCCAGTCCATGTGGCTGGCATGTTGTATTTACGGACTGAGCAATAACGGGAGGGCCTCTCTTCAAAACAATTTTTGAATGCATGTTTCTATTATTAATTGCATCCAGCTGGATCTTGCCGTTCTACCTGATCCAGCTTTAACTTTCTGACAAGTGAGTCTCTTCCATTGCTGCATTTGAGAGGAACTGCATGAGCCTGGTAAAGTGTTCACAGAATAGTTTATTTCTAAACTTTTAAACTTAAGAGCAAGCCAGTAAGTGTCCAACTCAAGGCTATTACATTTTAGAAGATAAGAATAGATTGGTGCATTGCCAGGAGCTGCGCTGACTTACAAAAAATTTGTCTCCTGCAATGGAAGCCATCAAACCCAGCGGGAAAGTATACAATCAAAACATGAGACTGACTTTCATTATAAAAAAATGGTTGGCTCTGTAAGAGTGTAACAAGCCCTCCCAATACAAACCTTTGCCTGAACTGTATGGTTACTACAGACTTGGGACATTCTCTCACCATCTGCTACTGCTAATTTTAATAGGTTGACCCGTTACAAACTTAAAGAAAAGCTTATTTTAAGAGGAAATTGTACTTTTAAAAACATATTTTGCATTCACTTTTTTGTTCATTTACTTCAATTTAGCTGGGAAAGAAGAAGAGACTTATTTATTTTGTAATTCTTCCAAAATTTGTATTTTACAACGATAACAAGTAGTATTTGTTAGCTTAAGGCCTTTATGACTTAAGTGAGGAGCTGGTATCAGAATTTGTGCAACTAGTCAGCTGTATTTGGGAGTTGTTGTAAGATAGCTAAAATTGGCAAGAATTCTGAGTTCAACATTGGAAAGTTAATGGTATTGGGTGAAGCATATGAGTAGTTTAGATAAAGCAGGCAAAATTTTCTCATGAAGTTGTGTGATGAAGATTGTTGATTGGTTATACAATGCCCACATGTGTCAAAGTTCAACATTCTCATCTTTGATTCAAAAGCTTTCAAGTTCCATTTTAGAGACTTGTGCACATATTTTAGGTTGAAATTTCCAGTGTATTACACAGTGAATGTCAGAGGTGTCATCTGATAGACTATTTTGATAAAGACTGGAGGAGTTTTGCCTAACATTTAATGTTCCCACCACTAAACAATATCTAAAACCAGACTCTTTTATTAGCATTTAGCATTTGTAGGACCTATCCATGTGCAAAATGGCTGCTGTTTTTCCTACATTCACAATGTTGTCTACGCCTAGAAAATACTTCATTGATTGTAAAGGAACAGTAGCATGGTGGTATAAAAACAAAACACAGCAGAGGCTGGAATTCTGAAATAAGAACAGAAAATGAAAGACAAACTCAGCAGATCAGGTAAGGAGGTATTGAGAGAGAAACAGTGTTAATGTTTTGAGTCTTATCTATGTACAATGGTTATATCACTGGATCAATAATCCCAATGCATGTCTTCACATCACATTCAGTAGCTCGTGAATTAAAAAAAAACAATTATTTAAATTAATCTGTTTAATCTTAAAGTGAATGTGAGTGCAGAATGAAACATATTAAGGTACATAAGGAAATTTTTACACGTGAATGCAGATTCAAAGTTTGTATGTGTCACCAATGTATTGGAAAAATACAGGAGGTGGGATGTTAGCATTTACTCAGTTAAAAATACACTGCTCATGAAGTTTCACCAAAACGTCAGTGAGTGATGGACTTAAAGGCAATCCTATAACTACAGCATTTATTTGGGCATACATATAGTCATTAAAACTGAACACAGATTCCTGGCATCATCTGAGTCTGAAGGAAGCCAATTAGATTAAAAATTCCACTTGTATTTCCTCTGAGTGCTAGTTAGGAAATCTGCTAATAGATTCTACACTGCTACAAGCCTACCTTCATCAGTCGCTTTGCACCCTGGAAAGGCAAGGTATTTCAAAAATTTGGACAAAAGTTTAAGCAAGTCATTTCAGGTTTCTACATGCAGTGGCTATATGAATGGCATTTTCACTAAGAGTCCAAAAAGAGGTTCTGCCTACGACACAGTTGAGAGCAACATTGTGCATCAATTTCAGTGCTGGTGCACATCAATAATTGGCTGATCAAATCAAAAAATATGTTCCTCTGTTTGTCAGTAACAGAAAAGAACAGACTGTATTCAACCAGTCCTTGCTTTCAAAACCCACAGCAAAATGTTTGCTGTTAGATGTGATTCTGAAATTGGACTGTAGTTGTTGAACAATCATGAGTTGACCAATCACTACAGTAGCAACCCATTTAAGATAATCAGTCCAGCTCATAACATTTTTTTTTTGCTTGACATGTTCATACACAGGGGCCCATTCTCTATAAATGGAAGGAGTAAGTTCAAGTCTTGCACCTCCTTTATATTACCTGGGAGTTTGGGGAGCATATCATTCTCCACTACTTTCCCACAGTGATACCTCAGTCAAATAGAGTTCTCCTATAGCATAAATTTTTGTGATTCCTGATATGTCCTGATGATTACCAGATAAAATACTTCAACAAGTCTTGCTTTTCAATGATTAGTCTAAGACTACACCTATTACTGTGGAAAGTACAAAACTTCAGCAACTGGAATTTTGCATTCACATCAACCTTAAGTCAACCATGGTTACGTGGGGTAACAGATTAAATTAGTTCAAAAGACATTCACAATAATAGAAGAGCTAATGTGATTATTAGCCAATTAGGAAAGTAGATGTCTTTCTTCAATTGTATAGTATCTTAGTGAGACTGGACTTGGAATAGTTAATGCAGTTTTGGCCTCATTACTTAAGGAATATTTTCCACCTTTGAAGTGTAGTGGAAATTCACCAGACTAATTCCAGGGACCATAGGACCTGTCCTATGAGAGTGATTGAGGAGACCAGGCCTGGATTCTCTGAAGATTAGAAGAATGACAGGTGATCTCATTCAAATGTAAATTCTTAAAAAGCTGTTAAAGGGCTAGACAGGATTGAATGTGGTCTATAGTGAGAGAAAAGTATCAGAAAAGGGGTAAAGCATTTAGGACTGAGAGCAAGTGGAATTTCATCTCTCAGAAGGTAAGTGAATCTATGGAATTCTCTACCCTGGAGATTTCTAGAAGCTCAGTCATTGAACACATTCAAGTCATAGATTGACACATTTCTAGATTCCAATGGCATCAAGGAATATGGGGATAATGCGACTAAGTGTTGTTGGATGTCATTGAGGTAGATGATCAGCCAAGATCTGGAATGGCAGAGCAGACTAAGGGACTGAACTGCCTGCTCCTTACACTATTTTCCAATGCTGTGAAAAGCAAATTTTGAACTGCAGTGTCTTTTCAGAGAGCTCTGTAGTACGTTCAGAATGTAAGATAACGAGGTGTAGAGCTGGATGAACACAGCAGGCCAAGCAGCATCAGAGGAGCCGTTTCGGGCCTAGACTGTTGAAGAAGGGTCCAGACCCCAAACGCCAGCTTTCCTGCTCCTCTGATGCTGCTTGGCCTGCTGTGTTCATCCAGCTCTACACCTTGTTATATCAGATTCTCCAGCATCGGCAGTTCCTACTATCTCTCACGTTCAGAATGTATTATTTTTTTTAAAAAAAGGTTTGAATCCTAAGCGCTATAAATTGAGAGGGTACGGACCTAGGTGCTGGAAAATGGGATTAGAATGGGCTGCCTGTATATTATGGGCTGGATGGCATCTTTGCGCGCTGTAACTTTCTCTGGGATAGTTGCATGACGTTTCTTACTGAGCATTGTGAACCGAAAGCTGTCCAGCAGAGGGAGAGCGTTATCCAGCCTATCAGGGATTTCAGGCACTGTGCTTCATCGCATTACAGTGACCAGCAGCGGCAGAACAGGAACAGACTCCTCTCGCTGTATGGTGTGTCTGGTCGGCGCTCCGTGCATTCTGTCCCTTAGAGTCTGGATTTCGGCATGACTGAGATTGGAGCTCAGGCGGGGTCCAAAAACTCTTCCGAGGAATCGTTGATGAACGGTCAAATTTATGAGTATGAATATGAATACTATGAATTGGACATTTCTTTTGAAGGGCTCAAAGCAAACAAGTGTAAGTGTCTCCATTCAGCATTTCTCTTAGTGTGCCCAGTTTGCAGTTTTTGTTCTCAAAAGTCTCCAGGTAATAAGTAGACCCTGGAACAGCTGTGTCACTGAGTGGGATTCATGCTCCTTCACATTTATACCCACAAGATGCGAGCGACCGTTGTCTCGAATACAAACTTTATCTTATAATGCAAACTGATTTTTTTAACCTAGGTGAAAGAGACAGCGATAGTCCCAGTTATTGCTAAATCGGAAGATTTTCTGGATGCCGTGAACGTTTGACCGATAACTTGAACATATGTTTTACCCGCTCCTTGAATCTTTGATTTAGGGGAGGACGGCAAATATAGTGTGTTGAAGGTGTAAAATGTGGGTCAGCTCTAGGGGCCCGAACATGTTCTACGCTTGGGATGCTCTGATGCCACAGCCTTAAAATGCAACTCCTATTCTGGCCTATACACTGTCTTTAAATAATGTGTCTTAATCTGCTCTTTGGACGCTTGCTTCTGGAGTTCCCTCCCTCAAGCTCTCCCCTCTCTCCCTCCTTCAGGAGGTGACGCGCTCTAAAATCTATACTTTTGATCAAGTTTGGGATCAACTGGACTAGGAATTGGGGCTTCCGTGGAAAGTAACATTCAAAAGTACCTAGAATCTTTATATTCTTCTTTACCATTGCAAACCCTCATCATATTAGCTGGGAACCTACGCATCTGGACAATCATCAGTCGGAAAATTCTCTACTTCAGCTTTCTATGAATGCATTACAATCTTGTACATTTTTAATATATTTACTGAAATGTTCTTTTTGAGTGGTTATTGTATTGGCAATATTGCGAGCCTGCATTCAATAATGATTAACTATTTGACTTAGTGCCTTGCCCACGATCAGCAATTCTGATGAAGGCCTTTTGTTGGTAAACGCTGTACAAATGCTGACTGACCTGCGCTTTCCCAGGATTTGCAGTTTTTTAAAAAATTTCACTGCTTTTAATTCATTGTTTATGATTGTCTTATAACTCACCAGTTTGGAGACAAGTTTTTAACATTTAACATTTCCTTACAATTTTCTCAGGGAGTATGGGTTGTGCAGCACGTAGGTGTCTTTTATATACAAATTGCAATCAGGAGCTATGGCTAGTAATGGTAGAGTGCCCGACCTTCCTTCCATCATTTGGGTATTCAGAAGTTTCCCATGCTCTTACTGCTTGCCGTTGGTTTGAAAGGAAAAGATTTGCAGGCTGATACTCAAGCTGTTTGATCATGTTATAAATACACCTTCTGCAGCCATGAAGACATGGGGTGAGATTTGATTTCAAAGCTTCTCACTTCGATGCAGCGATGCCATGCACTGTGCCATAAGACACAATTAATTTTACTGGACATCAGCTGACCCAAAGTATTGGTGACCCTGAAATTTGAAATTCTCAAGTTAATATCACTGGTTTGAAATTGCATTGTCTAGTGTTAGCAATAATTTGGCAAGCTGTTAGTTCTATGGCAATGCACGTTCTGGAGCTGTTTTGCTCCTTTTTCCCACTCAGTAATCCATGGAATTAATCAGCCCCCATTCTGCCATTGAGTTTGTGTCACCCTCCTTCCCATGGTTCTGCCCATCAAGATGCATTTATTCATTTGTCCACCCAGATTGTGCAGGCAGACTTTTATTTCCTTCATCCAACTGTACACTTGGGGTGAGAACTTCTGGTCTTGCAAAGCTATTGCATGCTCATTATGAGTGCTGCAGTAGAGGTGGATCTTCAGGAAAGTGGCAAGAAACAGCACCAAGGAAGGAACTAAGAAGCACAGTTGATTGCTTCAATCAGGCAGTATCTGTCGGAGACTGCATAAAAATGGTATCTCATCTGGAGAAACACTATTTAAATACCTTGAATATTGTAAAGCTTCTGAACTGATGTGATATATTTGCACCAAACTCATCAGAAAATTTAAGGTTGGTCCTTTGCAGTGCAAGGACTGTCTTAACCGTTTGATCAGCCTTACTTCAAAAGATGTTTTCTGGCTTTGAAAATTATTGTTGGGAGATATAACAAAAAAGTAATGTTTTTATTTTGTTCATCTTGTCTTGTTTATTTCACTTTCTTAATCCTGCTGTGAGTCTGGAATCATACGTAGAGTAGACCAGGTAAGGACCTGGTTTTGTTCCCTAACTGACATTTTTCCTGACAATTGACAACAGTTTCATCGTAGTTCAAATGCCACCATCTGTCATGGCAGGACTTGAACCCAAGTCCCCAGGACATTACCACTAGGCCATTGCCTCTCTGATTTCACAAAATCAGCCACAAAAAGCTGTTCTTCCCCTGTTTTAAGTGACCAATGATGAAAAAACATTTCTTTTAAGTGCAACTAAAATGTCTTGAGCAATTTCTTCAGAGGATGTAATCAGTTCAGAAATCCCTAGCACTGTGGAAAATTGTTTTGCCCTGACTGAATAACAAATTTCAGTTAAGTGTAAACCTTACATGCAATTTTGAGTGTGTTATTTAGTAATGTTCCATTAATAACTATTTTCTCACAGGGTATTAACTGCTGTGTTACTTCTAATGGTGGCGCATTTCATCAGATTGTTGTTCTCCACCTCCAGATTCCATCGTAATAGCATTCTGGGTTGGTCTCGCTGTCTTCATGATATTTCTCTTCATAATTCTCATGTTGATGTCACGCTCGGGCTCTTCACCTGCGCAGTAAGTGGATTTACTAATCTTTCACACAATGAACCATGTTTTATTGAATTTAATTACAGAGATCATTTGATTCACAACAAATGTTAATGCAATTTTCATGGGCATAGTCACAGATTTCTACAATTTTCTGAGTCAACTCCTATTTTAATGAAGCAATTTTTTTTGCCTTTCAATTGTGAGTGGGAGTTGAATGGGATAAAATTAAATTGAAGATTTTAAATCCTAATGTTACCCTCATACTAGCTTGGTTAGTTAAAGCAATGAGCAATTTAGTTGCAAAGGCTGATGCAAATGTCAAAAAACTACTGGCGTGAGTCATTTTTGGTAGTTTAAGCACAAAACTTATTTTAGTCACTTGGAGTTTCTGATTGTGAAGTTTACAATCACCAAATATTTGAAGGTGGCAAATTGTAAAAATATTAAAAACAAGTGCCCTAACCCATCTTGCTGTCAATTTAATAACCACGTCCAACTCTGTTTTTGTTAAACAGAGGCAGTAAATGTCGCCCTAAATAACTTAGTTTAGTGCAGCTAACCATTAATAAATCTGGAGAGCAACTTATTTCTCCAGACAGAACTGGGTGTTAATTTAGCCTGTATTATATTATTCCTGTGGAGATCTTCACAGTGAATTCAACAAAATGCTCTCAAATAATTAGCCTTATTCCACAAGGATCATAGACATCTCCCTTTATTAGAGGGAGATAAGTGGATTTATCGCTTGAAGGGCATCATTCTGTATAAGGTATGGGACAAGTTTCCATGAACGGCTGTAGCTGGCATGAGGATTGAAATTCGTGCCGTTGGTATCATTCTGCAACAGACTCTAGCCAATTGAGCTAACTGACCTTCATGAAATACTGTCAACCATAATGAAGTCAGCTTTAAAGTCACAACTGAAGCAAACTTTTCACGTCCAAAAATGAAACAGCCTACTTGAAAACCAAGTACGCCGTGAAAAGATCTTCAGCCAATGGCTACACTCTAGAAAATTAGGGTTGAAACTTGTGCTTTTTTTGGTTATGCCAAATTACATGGGTTTTTGGCGGGATTTCTGCTTTGTTGCCTTGCAGATTTTCTTGACCTATCTTACCCCATTAGCTACAATCCTGCCCTTATGCCATCCCTCATGTCTGATTCAAACCAAATCTTACCATGCACAATTCCCAGAACAACTTGCCACTCAGTCAATGTCCTGGAATTCATTGACATCCCTTGCACTCACACCATTTTTTAAAAACCTGTTGCGTACCCAGACAAACACTGTTAGTCCAGAGCTGTCCTGCACAGTTCCTGACGTTTGCCTGGTTGTGGCGGAAAAGATTGCCATCAGGGATCTGGGGATTCTGCTGGACAGGGTGTTGAGAGACAGGACTTCCTCCCCCAGGATCAACAGTGGAAGCCATAACTCCAGTCCATGCCAGTTTGGTGAATAGTTACATTATTCTCAGCCATTAGGAGGAATGCCCAGTAGTGTAGGAAAAACTTCAATTCTCTACCTTCTCCGCCCTACCAATGTAAGTGCCACCTTTTTTTAATTCATTTGTGGGATGTGGCCATCACTGGCTGGCCAGCATTTATTGCCTGTCCCTAGTTACCCTTGAGAAGGTGATGGTGAGGTGAGCTGCCTTTGTGATATGCTGCAGTCCACCGGCTCTGGGTTGACCCACAATGCCATTATGGAGGGATTTCTACAATCTTAACCCAGCGACCATGAAGGAACAGCGATCTTTTTCCAAGTCAGGATGGCGAGTGGCTTGGAGGGGAACTTGCAGGTGGTGGCGTTCCCACGTATCTGCTGCCCTTGTCCTTCTAGATGGAAGTGGTCATGAGTTTGGAAGGTGCTGTCTGAAGATCTTTGGTGAATTTCTCTACAGCACTTTACATTCGCTCTTTCTCTGCTACTGTGCTCACCTCCTAGCAGGGCTCATACTGTACTACTTCCACTATTGCCTGCAACATTTTCTTTCATTACTGTCACCCAGCCCAACCCTGATACTGCTAACCCTGCATGTCCTTTGTGCTGCCAACTCACTCACTCGGGAGACCTCCTCACCAAATCAACAGTAATAGCTGAACCACCTACTTTCACTCCCCTTAACACCTACATCTCTGTATTGTCTAGAAGGAAACCAGCTTCCAACAGGGCAGGAAAAGTCAAGACGAGTGGTGAAATGTTGGCTTCTCATTCCTCAGGTGGAGAACATCATGACTCTGACTGCCTTGAGTGGCTGACTGACCATGTTTAAGCCACTGGACTAGTATTAGAGGCTACCTTTTACATACTGTGCCAGGACCCTGACCAAAGACTATCCTCCTTGAATTCACTGAGACCTAGTGACAATCATGACAATCTTCCTGTCCCTGCGATGGCGCAAAATGACAAGGCAAGACAAAAAAGGTATAAGCCTTGTCTGATTTGATGAGGGGACAAAGTGCAAAAAGGCTAGGCAATGCAAGGCAGGGATGTGAGCATCCAGGTTAGGCTCAGAGTGTATGAGCACAATGACAGTGAGCAAACAGGCTGCAGATGCAGCTTGGTCCAGTCCATGAGCCAGGTATGGTTAGCTCATGTATGAACCTACTAGTTTCAAGAGTGAACCATCATATGTAAACCCAATCTTCTTGATGCTAAACATCCATACATATGTGAGTCATTGTGTAGCACAGGGGATCCTCTTGCTAATTCAGAAATAATAAGGACAAATGTCCAATTCCTGCAATGTTCCTGGTTAAAATCGAGTAACTCAACAGTTTATAAATTGAACCTGTATTTTTTTCTAATCTGCATGACTGAGATGCTCACTGGAATAATCAGCTGAGTGATCAACAGACTTTTAAATTTCAAGCCAGCTTGAACTTCCATTTGCCTTAATGTTCGAAAATATCCCAGAGCACTTCACAGAATTATGCAAAAATGAACACCAAATGTAAGAAGGAGATATACAAGGCTAAAAGTTGGTCAAAAACTGGGTTTTAAAGAAGGACCAAACAATGAATAACGGTAGAGAAGTTCAGGCAGCAAAGCTTGGGAGGTAGACAGTTGAAGGCGCTGTTGTCAATGGTGGAATGATGAAGTGACCAGAGTGAAACATGGAGATTTGGGAATATTGTAGGGCAAAAGATGGTATCAATGACAGGAAGGGTGAGATTATTGAGAGATTAAACTCAACAATGAGAATTTTAAACTTCATCCATCAGGAGCCGGGTGTAGATCACAAAGTTCATGGGTAATGGATGAACACAGCTTACAAATAAGATATAGCAACGAAATTTATTTTGTTCGTTCACGGGATGCGGTTTCACTGGTCAAACCAGCATTTATTGTTCCTCCCTAATTGCCTGGAAGGCAGTTAAGAGTCAGCCACGTTGCTGTTTGTCTGGAGTCACTTGTAAACCAGACCAGGTAAGGATGGCAGTTTCCTTTAGTGAACCAGAAGGGTTTTTCCAGACAATTGACAATGACTTCATGGTTATCATTGGACTCCTAAATTCCAGATGCTTATTGAATTCAAATTTCACCATCTGCCATGGCGAGATTCGAACATGAATCCCCAGAACATTGCTTGGGTCTCTGGAGTAATGATCTAGTGATGATACCACCAGGTATCACGTCCTCCATTCACATGATCTATAATTAATAAGGTTGGAAGTTGGGAGACTGACCGGAAGAGATTTAGGATATTTAAGCAGAGATATTGTAAAGATGTTTATATAGGACTCACACAAATGTTTGACATTTCGTCCAATCAATCTGAGCTGCAGGCTAAATTAAAGGCTATGCAGTGAAGGTTATCTGATAGCAGTGATGTGATAATTGATCACACACTGATAATAACTTCGTACTGACTTGATACTATCAATGATATTAATTATATGCTGGGCTTTATGTCAAGGGCTTTTGACCATAACTCAAAATGAGTAATGCTAACCTTGTGTTCATCATTGTTGAGGGTATGCTGAATATAACTTACAGTACTCTATCTTGAAAAAAAAGTTATGTAAAGAGTAGAATTCAAAGAACAGTGATAAGGATAGTTCGAGGATTTATGTCTTTGATTTATAAGGGAAAACTCATAAAACTGGAGATGAAAACGTACGAAGAGGAATGATTCAGATTTTTAAAACGCTGACAACGTGGATAATATTGATATGAGAAAATGAGAAGAATGAGAAAACGAACTCTCCATCCAGAGAGAGGCTGTGTTTTTTCTTGGAACTGCCTCCTGGGGCTGAACCTTACATTGTCTTGGCTAAGTGCCAGTTGCAGCTTGTTTTTTGGAGGATTTTTCACTCGAGGCCTAGCTGGTTTTCTTGCCATATCTTACCAAAGGTCCCTCATTAACACTTGCCATTCCGTAGAAAGAGAGGAATCCCTTGTGCTTGCACCATCTTTAAAAGGCCATTGTGGTTACTGTCCCTACCTCTGCTTTCCATTCATTTATTGTTAAGCACTTTGCAACTTCACAATGCTTGAATGAAAAATGGCAGATGGAGTTCAATCTGGATAAATGTGAGGTATTGCATTTTGGTAACAAAAATCAAGGGTAGAACTTATACAATTAATGATAGGGCTTTGGGTAGTGTTGTAGAAGAGAGGGACCTAGGAGTGCAGGTGCATAATTCTTTGAAGTTGCATCACATATAGATAAGGTGGTTAAAAAGGCATTTAGCACGCTTGTCTTCGTTGCTCAGTCCTTTGAGTACAGGAGTTGGGAAGTCATGTTGAGATTGTACAGAACATTGGTGAGGCCTCTTCTGGTATATTGCATCCAGTTCTGATTGTCCAATTATAGGAAGGATATCATTAAGCTGGAGAGGGTTCAGGAGGGATTAACCAGGATTTTGCTGGATATGGAAGGTCTGAGTTATAAACAAAGGCTGGATAGGCTGGGACATTTTTCTCTGGAGCGTGGGAGGTTGAGAGGTGACTTTATAGAAGTTTATAAGATAATGAGAGGTGTAGATAGAGTTAATGGTAGTTGTCTTTTCCCTAGGATGGAGAATTTCAAGATTAGAGAGCCCATTTTTAAATCAAGAGGAGAAAGACTTAAATAAGACACTCGGGGGAAATTTTTTACACAGAGGGTAGTTTGAGTGTGGAATGAACGTCCTGAGGAAGTGGTGGATGTGGGTGCAATTACAGTGTTTGAAAGAAGTTTGGATATGTACATGGATAGAAGAGGTTTGGAGGGATATGGGCCAGCAGCAGGCAGATGGGACTAGTTTCATTTGGAATTATAGTCAGCATGGACTGGTCGGATTGAAGGGTCTGTTTCTGTGCTATATGACTCTATGACTCTAAGAGAAAATGCATTAATTAAAAATCGAATGCAATTTTCTACCAATATCTAAATGAAACTGACGTTATGATTGATAATTTACAATAGTCATGATTTTGTGCCTTTCTTAAGCTCACATTGGAAGAATGCCCCTTTTGGGAAACACTGGAGGACACAGATGCTTATGTAGATGGTCACTTGACCTTGCGTGAATGAATAATAACAGTATTAATAACAATAATCTTTTGTTTCCAGAAATGTATCAGAAGGATACTTTACTCATGGCTTTTGTTTGCTCTCAGGGTGATTTTACTTAGCAAATTCTTTCACTGTGACTTAACTAGGAATGTATTTCTAAAATTCACTGTGGTGTTTTGTTTCGTGGAGTCAGCATTGATATATGTATGGTTCTGTACCCATCTGAGAATATTTATGTGATTAATGATTATTGACAGCTTGCTAAACAGACTGTCAAAAAGGTCTATCTTTCAAATAGATAACTATTTTTAGAAAACATTGTCTGTGAAACGCATTAGGTTAATAAAATCTTATGCTGCATGAGTAGCTAGGGAATATAATTAGCTGCTCGTTTAACAATCCTATATAACAAGATAAACATGGATGCCAAAGGCCTTCTTACTTCAGGAACAAAAACAAAGTTGCTGGAAAAGCTCAGCAGGTCTGGCAGCATCTGTGAAGGAGAAAACAGAGTTAACGTTTCGGGTCCAGTGACCCTTCCTCAGACCCTTCTGTTTTTTCCTTCACAGATGCTGCCAGACCTGCTGAGCTTTTCCAGCAACTTTGTTTTTGTTTCTGATTTACAGCATCTGCAGTTCTTTTGGCCTTCTTCCTCATCCATCCTGAAAGATTTTGCAGTCCTCATCATGTAACATCGAACTGTTTCATAAGTAATTGAGGGGTTTTGCTTCCACCACTTCATATGGCAGGCCATTCCATAAATATTAATTCATCTAAGACAATAATCATGGGTGATTTTAACCTGCACACAGTTGGAATGAATCTGATTGGTGAAGGTAGCCGAAAAGATGAGTTACTGGAGTATTCATGGGACAGTTTCCTAAAGCAGCACGTTCCAGAGAGTTGGCTATTTTAGACCTGGTAATATGCAAACAGGCATCATAGTAAAGGGTCCTCCAGTTAGCAGAGACATAATACATTTGAATTTTGCATTCTGTTTGTGGGAGAGAAGAGTAGGCGTAAGACTGGAGTCTTATACTTAATTGAAGGCAAATATAAGGGCACAAACACACAGCTGGCTAATGCGAATTGGAAAATTAGTTTAAGATTATTACATTCAGATTCCCAGCAAGGTTCCCCGATTTGTTAGGGTTCCAGATGGGATAGCCCATATCATTGAACATCTAGGTGAGGAGGAAAGAGTTGGCTCCCTTTCTTTATTCACCCACTGCATCAGTTGTTTGCAACACGGTTAATTTATAAATGTTGTGGAGAAGCCAGAGCAGTGTTGATAGCAGCAGTGGCGATGCCCGGATTGAGGACTCCTGGCCCAGAGCCAGGACTTGGGAACTCGGTGGGCCATTGACTGTTGAGTTCGGTTGCGTTCAGCGAGGTCCCGACATGGATTGAAGGCAAGGCCCAGTGCAGACTGGAGGCAAGCTCCAGCATGGTCTGTTTGAAGAACTGTTATGCTGAAATTTTTATTTCTTTCTTTTTCTAATCTGTTCCTTGGATCCTGTACCTAGGTACCTTTATACCTAAGATGATGCTGTAAATGATGACTTTGTAAACTTTTCACTGCACTCATGTGAATACATGTGACAGTAAACCTAATTCTAATTCGTATTCTTTCATCCCTGGGATCCATCCGGTGCCGAAGCTATTTACCAGGATAATGTCTAGGCTGGAGTGATTCAGCTATGAAGAGAGAATAGACATGCTGAGGGTGTTTTCCTTGGAGCAGAGAAGGCTAAGGCATATCTGATCAACGTGTACAAAGTTCTGAGGGGCAGGGACAGGGTGTATAGGAATAAACCTTGCCCCTTAGTAGAGGGGTCAATAACTAAGTGGCACAGTTTTAAGGTAAAGATGATTTGAGGGAATAAAAAGAGGATTGTGGGTATCTGAACTCACTGCCTAAAAGAAGCATAGAGGCAGGAACCCTCAAGACTTTTAAGAACTATTTAGATGAGAGATGCTATAGCATAAAAGGCTATGGGCCAAGAGCTGGAAGATGGGATTTGCATAGATGGATGTTTGGTGACCAGTGAAGTCATAATGGGCCAAAGGGCATCTTTGTGTTGTAAAGACTCTCTGACTGTCTAGTTTTGTCTTGGTTACTAGTGGTTGAGGTGTATCATGGCTATAGCCCTGTGTACTCACAGTATTGATTAAATATTACAGCATCATATTGTTTTGATGATTGCTGTGCTGCGGTGACTGTGTTAACTATGGAACTCTTCTTGAATGTTAGTGCAGGAAAAAAATTCAAGAAAAATTGGAAGAGAAGGAATAATAAAAACTCTTCAAACTTCAGTAAATAAGACCATCAGCAGCTACAAAGTCAATAATAATTCTTCCATATTAATGTCAAAAAATAAATTTAACACAGTCCAGATGGTAAGGTTTAATTGCGGTTATGTTAGGGGCCAAAATATGAAATTACCTCAGACAGAAAACAGAAACTGTTGGAGGTATTCAGCAGTTCTGGCAGAACTGGTGAAGAGAAAAACAGAGTTAAGGACTGAAATTTCACAGAGCAGCAGAAATGGGTTTGCAGTAAGTGTGCTGGTTATTGTACACAGTTGACTGGTACACGAGCTTGCTGTCATGTTCCAACCTCCAGCCTGTTTCCATGGCTGTTGTTAGGGACAGGTTGGCAGTCACTCTCCCACCAGAGATTGGTCCTCAATGAGGCCAATTAAGTGCCTATTGAGACCCGTCCTCAGACGCCAACCCAAGCACTCCAGGATTGTCACACATTAACCTTATGTGTGGAGTTAAGTAATAACAAGGGGAAATTAACATTTGTATGAGTAGACTGTAGACTCTCTAACATTAACTGTATTGTAGGACAGAGAATAAATCAGGAGATGACGAGGGCATGTGGAAAGGCAGAACACTTATCATGAGTGACTTTAATCTTCATGCAGATAGGAAAAAATCAAATTGTGAGAGATAGCCACGAGGAAGAATTCATAGAATATATTCGGGACAGTTTCCTAAAACAATATGCTGTGGATCCAACCCACTGTAATGAGGCAGGCTTAACAGATGAACACTGAGTAAAAGTTCCCCTGGAAAACAGCGACGATCACATGGTAGAATTTAGCATTCAGTTTGAGAGTAAGAACCTTTGGTCTAACACATCTGTGCTAAACTTTGAGAGGAATTACAAAGCAATGAGACTGAGTTGATTAGAATGGACTGGGAAAGGAGTTTAGCAGAAAAGGTCATTGAGGAATATTGGTGGTTATTTAATAAAATAATTCATGATTCACAACAAAGACATATCTCAGTGAGTATGTAAGATACTACGAAGAGGATGAACCAACCATACTTAACCAGGGAAGTATTAAATTGAATGTAAAGCACATACAATGTGACAAAGATTAGCAGTAAGCTAGAGGTTTGGGGAAGTTTTAAAAACCCCCAAAAGTTGACCAAAAAAAAAGTAGAGGAAGAAAATCAATCTTGAGGGTAAACTAGAAAAGAATGAGCGGGGAAATAATAATGGGGAAACAAGGAAATGGCAGAGGATTTCAATAAATACTTTGCCTCAGTCTTTGTAGAAACTACTAGAATTCCAAAAATACTAAATAATCTGGGGGCAATAGGTGGGCAGGGAATAAATACAATAAATATCACTAGAGCAAAAAAAAGAGTGAGGGAAAATAATGGGGCTAAAGGCTGTCAAAGTGACAGCATATTAGCATGGATAGGAGATTGGCTAATTAATAGAAGATGGAGAGTTGAGATAAAGGGGGGCATTTTCAGGATGGCAGCCTGTAACTAGTGGAGTGCCACAGGGATTATTGCTTGGGCCATGGTTATTTACAATATATATTAATGACTTGGATGAAGGAACTGATTATACTATGTCAAGTTTGTGAATGATACAAAAATAGGTTGGAAGACAAGAGGTGAGGATAACACAGAACTTGCAGAGGAATATAGACAGATAAATGAATGGGCATAAACTTCGCAGATTAAATATAATATGAGAGATTGTGATTTTATGCACTTTCGCAGGAAAAAGTAGATAAGTTGAATATTTTTTAAATGGAGAAGGACTGCACAAAACTACAGCACAGGGATTTCTGGGTACTCTTGCATAAATCGCAAAAAAAAAATGCATCCAAGTTCAGCAGGTTTTAGAGAAGGCAAATTGAATGTTGACATTTATTTCAAAGGGAATGGTGCCTGAAAATATGGAAGTCTTGCCAAAATGATACAAGGTACTAGTTAGAACACACCTAGAATGGTATGAATAGTTTTGGTCCCCTTACCCAAGGAAAGATACACTGGCATTGGAGGCAGTCAAGAGAATGTTCACTACATTGATCTCTGGTGTGGAGGTATTGTCTTATGAGGAGAGGTGGAGAAGGTTGGGCCTGTACTCGTTTGAGTTCAAAAGAATGAAAGGCAATCTTATTGAAATATAAAAGCTTCATTAGGAGCTTGACAGGGTAGATCTGGAGAGATTGTTTCCCTGAATAAAGAACCTACTATCAGAGGGCATAATCTCAGAGTTAGGGGTCACCCAGTTAGGACAGAGATGAGGAGGAATTTCTTCACTTAGAAGGTAGTGAATCTATGGAGATCTTTGCTGCAGAAGTTTGTAGAAGATGGGTCATTATGTATGGCTGAGATAGACATACTTCTAATCAGTAACGGAATCAAGGGTTATAGGATAAAGGCAAGAAGTTGAAGTTGGGTATTATCAGATCAGCCATGAAATCATTGAATGGCAGAACATTCTTGATGGGCCAAATGGCCCACTTTTGTTCTTACATCTTATGGTCTTAATGCCAGAGAGCCAAAGCTGCTGCCACAAACTACCCTGTTGAACCTCAAAAATAACAGCTTAGCAGCTCTGGCCACACATTTGTTCACATTTCTTAGGGTTGCCTGAGGTCACTTCCATGAGATGCACTCTTGTTCTCCTAATTGTATTGGCGGCATCCAGCTCTTCCAATGTGGAGCCTCAGACATTTTGATTGGCTGGCCAATCTGTGGAGTCAACCCATCACCACTAATTGGATGGAGCTCTTAGAGGCAGCTTTTCAGTTGGCCACCTCCACCAGCTCTGCCTGGGATTCTGTGGTTGGCATTTTCAGGTTCCCAAGCTGCCTTAGATCCCAATGGTTGATTAAGAAGTTTAAGTTGCTGACCCTTCATACAACACAGAAACATAGACAACAGGAGTAATAGTAGGCCATTCAGTCTTTTGAGCCAGCTCTACCATTCAGTATGATCATGACTGATCATCCAACTGACTGTCCTCCCCCAAATTCACTCCCTACCTTTTGATTCCTTTAGCCCTAAGAACTATACCTAACTCCTTTTTGAAAACAATCAATGTTTTGGCCTCCACCACTTTATATGTTAGAAAATTCCACAGGCTTACCACTCTCTGGGTGAAGAAATTATTCCTCATCTCCGTGTTAGTCGTTGATCCCATATCCTTCGACTGTAACCCCTAGTTCTGAACTCCAAGTCATTGGGAACATACTTCCTGCATTTAACTGTCTTGTCCTGTTAGAATTTTATAGGTTTCTATGAGACTCCCCCCACCCCCCACCCCTTTCTGCTAAACTCTCGTGGATTTAGTCCTAACTGATCCAGTCTGTCTATGAATCAGACTTGGGAATGTTTTGTGACTTAACATACCTGAAGTAAGACAGGGAAATGCAGAGAGGGTAGGAAAAAAACGTCAGCAATTGGGAAGATGTATATTAAGGTGGAATACGGGAGAGATTATATGACAAAGAACGTGTAGTGCAAGGCAAGTGAGAGACGGAACGAAAATGAGATGTGTCTAAGACAGATGTAACCACCGACAGGTGCTGTCAAAATAAAAATGGGGTGGATGTTATGACTGAAATTGTTGAAGTCAGTGTTGACTGGAAGAATGCAATAAGGCCAGGGTACTTGATTCACAAATATCCTGTGCTTGTTGGGGCAGGTGCTTAGGGAGAGGGTGACCATGTTGGGGTGAACTCATTGACTTCCTCAGCTGCCTTGACTGTACTTCTTCACATGCTGTTGCTTGCAAGGAATCTGTTATATTTTTCCAGTCACTCTGGCTTCATTGCATCTGATCTGATGATAGGCTCTCTTATTCTGACAAATCTTCCTTTCACCTCCCCCAAAGATTCTTCTCACCCATGTTTCATAGGGTCATCAATGATGTATGTTTCATTTCCCACACATTTGCTCCCCATCCCATTCAGAGCCATGATCGATTTCTCCATGTTTTCATCCTCTACCTCCGTACCCCCCACATTCAGTGAATTATCCTCTTAGTCACTCTTAGATAAGCTAAGAGATAGAGGTGCAGCAGAATCAGAGTTGGGGTGGTCCATGTAAGTAGAGCAGCTTTAAGAAAGCAGTACAGACAGCAAAGACCCAAAACCTCATGGTAGGCAGAGTAACAGAGGCTTCAGTCTATGGAAGCAGCACAGTCCCTGGAGATAGCATTATTATTGCAAATGAACCTCCAGTATGCCATCATCACTGAGTGCTTTACCTCTCCCCTTCCCTGCATCATTCGTGACTTCCTGGTCCACTCATTAACCACACCATTTCTTTCCCAAGGTAAGCACAGATGATGCAACACCTGTATTTCCTACCCTCATTTCCCACTCTCCAGGTCACCACACAGTCCTTCCATGTGGACAGGAATTCTTTGAACTTCGTATACATCATCTTCGCTCAGGATGTGCTCTCATCTACGCTGGAGAGAGCAGAAGCAGATTGTGTGATCATTTTGTGGAACAGTCTGGAAAGGTGATGGTGAATTTCTGATTGCTCGTCATTTTAATTCTCTGCCTTCCTCCTATTCTGACCTGTCTGCCCTCTGCCTCCTACACTGCTTCAATGAAGCTCCACAGAATCTTGAGGAACAGCACTTCACCTTTCAGCCATGCACTTTACAACTGTCTACATCAAATATTTGGTTCCACTATGTCAGATCATAATCACTGCCCATTTTTTTGGACAGCAGATGTTGCTGTTGCTGGAGTAGTGGTGATATCACTGGATTAGTAACCCAGAGGCCCACGCTAATATTCTGAGTTCAAATCTCAGCATAGTGGCTGGTGGAATTTAAATTTTGTTCAGAAATTTTGAGTTACAAGCTCAGTGATAGAAAACGTGGAACAATTGCTGCTTGTTGTAAAAAACCTACTTTGTTTACAAACATCCTTCAGCAAAGGAAGTCTGCTGTCCTACCTGGTCTGGCCTACATGTGATACCTGTCCATAATAGTGTGGCTAATTCTTAACTTCCTCTGTGGTTGGCGTAACAAGTCACTCAGTTCAGGAGTAGTTAGGAATGGGCAACAAATGCTGGTCTTCCTAGTAATGTCCACATCCCATGAAGGAATAAAAGAAATGATTCCACTTTTCTTACTTAAACCTCCCCTAGATTCAGTTTGTATATCTTTACCTGTCTTATTATTATGTCTTTTTACCTTGCACAATTGTCCTTTTTGTCATTTAATCTTCATTGTCTTCCACCCTATCACAGACTTTCCTATTTGTTTTGTCTCCCCTCTGCCCTTTCTCTGCTTTGCTTAAAACTTGTTACATCTCTAAGCTGTCTGACCTAGGTCTGTAGAAGCTGGTTTGAGATGTTTGTTTCTCTCATCTTCACAGTGCCACCAGATCTGTTGCATATTTCCAACATTTTATGCTTTTATTTCAGATTCCATTGGCCACTTTCCTGTTATATGAAATGTCATTCATGGTATTCTAATCATTTAATTTTTAACTTAGAATATTGTGCTCCATCAATGACATCTGAAGGCTAAGTTAATTGGTCCTTTAGAAATGAGCGCAGTGAACAAACAAATGGGATAGATGGCTCTTGTGTTTTATATATATCATAAAATTAGGAATTCTCTATAGTAATACTTGGACAGATGTTCATGTCTGTAACAGCATAACAATATAATGTTGTAATGGTGATAATTAACATTCAGGGTTACATAGAAACTTCAAAGGAAATTAATTTTTGATCTGGAAATTGGCCATTTTTCAGGCGTGAAACAGACACCTAGGGATCCAAATTAACAACAGAAAATCCTGGAAAAAAGCTTAGGTTGGGCAATGCATACAAGTAAAGAGAGAAATGGAATTAATGTTTTAAGTCTGTGTTGATTCATACAAAATGGGAAAAGTTCGTGATGTAGTTGTTTTTGAGCAAAGGTTGTGTGGGATAAGAACAAAAGACAGGTCTGTGGTAGGGTGGAAGAAAGACAGGAGAGATTGAGTGACAGAATAATTAGTCCTCCAGTGCTAAAGAATGGAGATGGGGCAAGAAAAACAAAGAAGCAACAAACGTACCTAGGCCAGGTTGTGAATTGGAAGAAAACAAAAACGTTAAATGATAATGAAAAATGTTTTAAACTTAAAGAAAAATAATTACAAGGGCATGAAGACAGAGGTTGCTACAGATTACTGAAAAATTAGGTTAAGGGATGTCGTCAGAGATGCAGTAACAGACATTTAAGGAAATATTTCAGAATATTTAGAATAGATACATTCAGTAATAAAGACTGGAGGAAGAACACACCATCTGTGGCTAGTGAAGTTAAAGACAGTATCAAATTAAAAGAAACATAGAAACTAGGAAGTGGAGGAGACTAGTTAGCCTACTTCATCATTCAATAGGAACATGGCTGATCCTCTATCTCAATGTCATATTCCTGTTTTCTCCGCATACCCCTTGATAACTTCAAAACTTTGAGTGAAGGTATTTTTCCTCACCTCAGTCCTAAATGTTTTTACCCTGTATCCTGAGATTGTATTGCTGTTTCTAGACTCTCAATGAGGGAAAACATCCTCCCTGCATCTGGTTTGTTTAGCCCTGTTAGAATTTTACACGTTTTAATCAAATCCCCTGTCATCCTTCTAAATTCTAGTGAGTACAGGCCGAGATGAGCCAAAAGAAAAAGTATATTATTCTGCAAAGATGCGTTGCAGCTCAGAAAATAGAACAGCGTATAAAGAAGAGCAAATAATGATAAAATTATTAATAAGAATGGAGAACTTAAGAGTACAAGAGAAAATAAGTTAGAAATTTAAAAAATACTAAGAATTTCTTCAAGTATTTAAAAGGGAAAAGAGTAAGCAAAGTGAATGTTGATCCTCTGGTGAAAGAGTCTAATTTGAGAACGAATAATGCAAAAGAAAATGGCAGTTGAATGAGGTATTTTGCATCTATTTTCACTGCAGAGGACACAAATAGCATCTCAGAAATAATTGTGAATCACGAGGTGAAAGGGATGATAGAAATTAAAACAATTAAAACCCCCAGGAAAGGGTACTGAGAAAACTACTTAACCTAACAACTGACACGTCCCCAGATCTTGATAGATTCACCGTAAGGTTTTAAAAGAATGTAGCAGATGCATTGGTTTTAATTTTCCCAAATTTCCTCCATTCTGGAAAGATCTGATTGTATTAGAAAATAGTGAATGTAACTCCTGTGAAAGGAGTGAGATAGAAAGCAGGAAAAACATGCCAGTTAACAAACTATCTATCATAGTTAATATCTGCATCTACTATTAAGTAGGTTACAGCAAGGCACTATAAAAATATCAAAGCAATCAGGCAGAGGCAATGTGGTTTTGTGCAAAGGAAATTATGTTGGAATAATTAGAGTTTATGGACTTCTTTGAGCAAGGAGCAAACAGTGTGGATAAAAGGGAACCTGCATATATGCTGTATATACTATCTGGGCCTTGCTGCTCAGTCAGTCAACATCAACTTGCAAATTCAGTCCAAGGAATGGACCATAGTCAATCAGGAATGTCCAGCAAACTCTGTCTGAGGGATGGCCCATGGTGAGTTAAGGGGTGTTTGTCAATTAAGGGGGTTTCTAGGTTAGACCATGACACCTTTTGAGGTTGTGCACAGCTCAAGACTAGCGATTGGCCTGGTTATAGAGTCATAGAGACATACAGCATGGATACAGACCCTTCGGTCCAACTTATCCATGTTGACCAGTTTTACAAACTAAACTGCTCCCATTCGTCTGTGTTTGGCTCATATCCCTCTAAACCTTTCCTATTCACGTACCTGTCCAAATATTTTTTTTTAAATGTTGTAACTGTACCTGCACCTTTACCTCTGGCAGTTCATTCCAGATACACAACACCCTCTGTGTGGAAAAAGTTGCCCCGTAATCCTCCCTCAATTTAAACCTAAACCCTCTAGTTTGGAATTCCCCTATCCTAGGGAAAAGGCCTTTGCTATTCACCTTATCAATGCCTTTCATGATTTTACAAACCTCTATAAGGTCATCCCTCAACCACCTATGCTCCAGGGAAAAAAGTCCCAGCCTCTCCTTATAATTCAAATTCTCTAGTCCCGTTTACATCCTTGTAAATTTTTAATACACCCTTTCCAATTTAATGATATGCTTCCTGCATTGTAGTCACTACCTGAGCAAATGGTGGGATCTGGCAGGATAGGAGATGGGAGAGGATGGTCTCTGAGAGGAAGGGGTGGGTGTTCAGGGCAAGTCATGGTCACGGGGGTGTTGAGCTTGGGAGGGTTCACAGGCAGCAAGGGCAGTGGCACCTTGATAGTCAGGGGTTCTCTGGTTCAGTGACATCAATCAAAACATGGAAGGATTCATCTGACGGGTGAAGGGTTATCGGGAAAACTGGGATCGTGACAAGTGTAGGAGGTGAAGAATGTGGGGATATTGTGGGTGGAGACTCCATCGCACTGCAGCGAAGGCAGATTCTAAAGCTCGCTATTTGAAAATAAACTATGCAATGACCTTTCAGTATTGACAAGGCAGCATCAGTACTTCTAATTTCTGAAAAAGGACGGATATTATTGTTGGAATGTGAGGTCAGCTGAGTAATTGGAAGTCTGTTTATTCAATGCTAATCATTTGGTTTCAGTTCTCACTCAAGTAGGAGGTCAACATAGCTGACCTAATCATATTAAATATTGAGAAAGAGTGCATTGTGGCCTGACTAACATCTTGTGATCTCTCATTTGGCAACAGTCAGTGTGCCATATTCTGAAATTGAAATGTCCAATGGCACAGGAAACCACTTCAGCAGCTGCTGTGAAAAGATAGGGATGGTCAAGTAAGTGAGGAGTTAGATAAATTATTAAGGGGTGCCAAGTAAGTAGGGCACCAGTTGGGTAAGATGCCAGTTGGAGTTCTTTGGGTAAGGGTTGAGGTTGGCACTGGTAGTATTGGGTCTGGCAGCAGGGGGTTTGTGTGCCACCTAGGGGCTGCCAGGGAAATGTCAGATCCTGGAGTGAATTGTCAGGTCCCGTGAGGTCAGGCCAGTTGACAGGGGGTGGCAGTGTCAATGGGGTGTTCAGGCCAGTGACCAATGGGATTGAGGTTGGGTGGGGGGGGGGGGTGCGGTGCATGCCAGTGGGTGTCCAGTTCGGAGAGATCAGGGGTTAGGTCCCAGGATGTTGGAATCCTGTTGGGTGGGTGAGAGTGTTGGTGTGGAAATCTGTTTAGTGCAGCAGTGAACACATGTCCAGGGAATGTATGGGGTCTGCAGGGGTGTATTTGGAGAGATGAGTAAATAGTCTGGCATTCAATTTGTTAGTTGTCCAAGAGTTGGACTGGATTTTTAATCCTCTAACTTTTCCTGGATAACTGAGCCTACCAGAGTCAGAACCCTCCAAAATGTCTGACTTCATTGAACCTTTTGACAATTGGAATCTTCAATTTCACAGTCAATTCTCACAGAGTCAGCTGTAACTGGGATTCTACAGGGTCCTAACACACTATATCACTCTATGCTACAGAAACAAGTCTGGCCACCAGAACATCTGGGTTATTTACTCAAAATTTCACTATCCCCATTAGTGATGGCACACCATCATTCAGGACTAGAAGTCCATTTCAGCTCCATATCCTCATGCACAAGATGAAGGGTGTTAGGAGAGGTCTGTTGCAGTAGGTAGGGAGGGGTAGGAGATGTTTCGGGGTTATGGAGAAGGATCACAGGACCCGAAATAGTGACTCTGCTTTTTTACCACCGATGCTGCCAGACCCTGCTGAGTTTCTTTCTGTTTTCGTTTCAGGTTTCCAGCATCCACAGTTCTTTGTTTTTGTATGTTTGTGACACTGGGTTCAATTTTACAAAGTGCAGGTGTAAGTGTAGTCTGGAGCTGCCTAACACTGCTCATTTACAACAGCCAATGAGCATGAAGCCTGAAAATTTAGTGTGCAAAGTGTGAACACCCAACCAAAAATAATGAAATCCAGTAAATTTCACTATTTAATGAACAGAAACAAACCAAGGGGCCATGTCATGGAGTCACACATAACAACGTGCCAGGAAAAGTTCTTGTAACAGTTTTAGTGACCTTGAACATGTCATTTTGAGAAGTTATTAAATGAAAGAATGCAGGCATGGGGTGGACATTGCCGTTGGTGTAAATAAATTGTAGACAGCAGGGAGGGTTGCTAATTGTATGTGGGAGAATCACAATAACTCGAACTGAAGTAAAAGAGAGAAGACTAGCAATCAAACACTGGAAAAACAAATGAAAATGAGAAGAGGGACGGTTAATACAGGACTAAATGCACGCAGTATGAGGAATAAGGTAAATGAGCTTGTGGCGCAGATCGAAACTGGCAGGTATGACGTGGTAGGCATCACAGAGACTTGGCTTAAAAAGGGATCAGGATTGGGAACTGAATATCCAAGGATATACACCCTATCGAAAAGATAGGCAGGTGGGCCGAGGAGGTGGAGTTGCCTTATTAGTGAGAAATGAAATTAAATCAATAGGAAGAAATGAAGTAGGGTCAGATGGTGTAGAATCTGTTTGGGTAGAATTGAGGAACTGCACAGGTGAAAAAAACATAGTTGGGGTTGTGTACAGGCCTCCAAACAGTAGTCAGGAGCTGGGGCGCAAGATACACCAGGAGATAGAAAAGGTTTGTAAGAAAGGCAAAGCCACAGTGATCATGGGGGATTTCAATATGCAGGTGGGCTGGGAAAATCATGTTTGTAGTGGATTGCAAGAAAAGGAGTTTTTGGAATGTCTACGAGATGGCTTTTTGGAGCAGCTTGTGGTGGAGTCCACAAGGGAACAGGCAATACTGGATTTAGTGTTGTGCAATGCGGCAAACTTGATAAGGGAGCTTAAGTTAAAGGAAGCCTTAGGAGGCAGTGATCATAATATGATTGAATTTACTCTGCAATTTGAGAGGGAGAAGATAGAATCAGAGGTAACGGTATTACAGCTGAATAAAGGCGACTACAGAGGTATGAGGGAGGAGCTGGGCAGAATTGACTGGAAGAGGAGCCTAGCAGGAAAGACAATGGAACAACAATGGCAGGAGTTTCTGGGAGTAATTCAGGAGACGCAACAAAAATTCATTCCTAGGAAAAAGAAGCATGGTACAGGGACGATGAGGCAACCATGGCTGACTAAGGAAGTCAGGGATAGCATAAAAGCAAAAGAGAAAGCATATATTGTGGCGAAGGGCAGTGGGAAACCAGAGGATTGGGAAGCTTACAAAGACCAACAGAGGCCAACAAAAAAAGAAATGAGGAGGGAGAAGATTAAATATGAGGGTAAGCTAGCCAGTGATATAAATGAAGACTGTAAGAGTTTCTTTAGATATATAAAGGGCAAAAGAGAAGCAAGAGTGGACATTGGACCACTGGAAAATGACGGTGGAGAGATAGTAGTGGGGAACAAGGAAATGGCTGAGGAATTGAATAATTACTTCGCGTCAGTCTTCACGATGGAAGACACGAGTAAAATCCCAAAAATTCAAGAGAGTCAGGGGGCAGAGCTGAGTATGGTGGCAAGGGTCAGTGCTGGGACTACAACTTTTCACTTTGTTCATTAATGATCTCGATGAAGGAACTGTGGGCATTCTGGCTAAGTTTGCAGATGATATAAAGATAGGTGGAGGGACAGGTAGTATTGAGGACGTGGCGAAGCTTCAGAAGGATTTGGGCAGGTTAGGAGAGTGGGCAAAGAAGTGGCAGATGGAGTACAATGTGGGAAAGTGTGAGGTCATGCACTTTGGTAAGAAAAATAAAAGCATGGACCATTTTCTAAATGGGGAGCAAGTTCAGAAGTCTGAAGTGCAAAGAGACTTGGGAGTTCTAGTCCAGGATTCTCTCAAGGAAAACTTACAGGTTGAGTCCGTAGTTAGGAAGGCAAATGCAATGTTGGCATTTATTTTGAGAGGACTTGAATATAAAAGCAGGAATGTACTCCTGAGGCTTTATAAGGCTCTGGTCAGGCCACATTTGGAGTATTGTGTGCAGTTTTGGGCCCCATATCTCAAGAAGGATGTACTGGCCCTGCAGCGGGTTCAGAGGAGATTCACGAGATGGTGGCAGGAATGAGAAGCTTAACGTATGAGGAATGTTTGAGGACTCTGGGACTATACTCATTGGAGTTTAGAAGTATGAGGGGGGAATCTAATCGAAACTTACAGAATACTGAATGGCCTGGACAAAATGGATGTTGGGAAAATGCTTCCATTGGTAGGAGAGTCTAGGACCCGAGGGCACAGCCTTAGAGTAAAGGGAAGACCTTTTAGAACGGAGATAAGGAGAAAATTCTTCAGCCAGAGAGTAGTGAATCTATGGAATTCACTGCCATGGAAGGCTGTGGAGGGCAGGTCATTGAGTACACTTAAGACTGAGATAGATAGGTTCTTGATTATCAAGGGGATCAAGGGTTACGGGGAGAAAGCAGGAGAGTGGGGTTGACGAACTTATCAGACATGATTGAATGGTGGAGCAGACTCGATAGGCCGAATGGCCTAATTTCTGTTCCTATGTCTTATGGTCTTATGGTCTTATGGTCTTATGGTCTTATGGTCTTAAGACTGCAAAAACAACAGCCTGAGATGCAAGGAGAAGGAATTGGTTGGGGCTTTTTCCCCTGGAGGGTAAGAGGTTGAGGGGTGACCTTACTGAGGTTTACAAAATCACGAGGGGCATAGATAAGGTGAATGACCAGGGTCTTTTCCCTAGGGTGGGGGAGTTCAAAACAAGGGGGCATATTTTTAAGGTGAGAGGAGAAAGATGTAAAAAGGACATGAGCGGCAATTTGTTTTTCACACAGAGATGTTTGTGTGTGTAATGAACTGCCAAAGGAAGTGGTGGATGCAGGTACAGTTACAACATTTAAAAGACACTTGGATAAGTTCAAGAGTAGGAAAGGTTTGGAGGAGTATGGGCCAAACGCAGGCAGGTTGGACTACTTAGGTTGGGAATATGGTTGGTGTGGATTGGTTGGACCAAAGGGTCTATTTGCATGCTGTATGACTCAATTACTCTAATTGTCAGCACCAAATTTCTTCCAAATGTCTGATGGGCCTGTATCCTGGCAAGCACATCTATTTAGTGAATGCACAATCCTGATATAAAACTATTTCATAATCTGACCTAAATTAACTTGGTTGTGAAAAATGATCCACTGAACTAATTAAAATATATAAAATTATTTTATATATTCAAATGAATACCCTTTTCAACTATTCTCCAAATTATTTATGTTCAGTTATACTTGATAATGAACAGTCTAAAGCATTGCACATTATAGCAAACACTATGAATATCATCCGTACTTGCAAACTTCGACTGACAGCAACGTGACCAACATTGTCAATTTGAGACAGAGAAGGGGGCAACATTTATTTCACAACCAAAACCTCGAGAAACAGATCTCTCGTCTTATGCCTCATTTGTCAGTTTGAGACAGAGAAGGAGGATTGGAGTGGATTTTTGCAGAACGAGGAGACAGTGAAGACCCGATTCTGGAATTCCTTGCCTTATTCCTGACACCCTAACTTTTGTCAAGGCAGTACAAGGGAGGTGAGTTGGTATGGACTGCAAGCGTGCACTATATGCCCGACACATCCAACCTGGCCAGGTCCATTGCAGAATTAAGCATCTCCTAGTTCCCTACAATTTTCATGGAAATTTTTCAGCTTTTCAGAGTGCTGTGGTTCCTGGTCTAGCAAACGTTTCACAGTTTGAATGAGACAGCCTTTTGAGAAGTACTTTTGGAAAGTCATGCCCATATGCCCCATCACAATCAATGCCCCTTTACCCATCTCCATGGCTCCCAAATCCCTGCATACCAATCTATACACTTTCACCCATTCCCAATACTCCTCATACCCTCAATGTCAACTTATGACATTTTTGTGGCATGAAAAAGCTTTTAAAAAAACAGTCCATTGTTCATAGCTTGCTATACACTTTTTTAAAACTACAGACCTGTAGAAGTGTCAATCAAACCAATCTTTACAGTATCAACAGCAGAAATCACAAGCTCTTGGTACCTCTTTATCTAGTATAAATGAAAATCAAGCAATTGACAAATGATTTAAGAGAAAAAGCTGTTAATCAAGCAATATGATGCCTTGGTTCAGCTATTTCAATAGACTAATCGATGTTTGAGTACTCAACCAAGAATGTAGAAGAAGCTTAGATATAAGGGACCATGGGGAGTTGGGTGGAGGGGCATACGTTGCTATAGGGTCCATGAAGGGTAGGTGGAGGACCGTAGATTGGCATGGTGGGTGTGAGATGCCATTAGGGTGTACGTGGAGGTGCACTGTTTGGAATAGATGGGGCATAGAGTGTGTGGTGTGAAAGTTGAGGGATGTTTTCTATTTTACTGTTTTTACTACAACCAGGACAAAGTCACAGAGCACTGAGGTGGGCCTTCTAAACAACTTGTCTTGGTAAGCAGCAAACCATGTAGCTGCCTCTGATATCTTTCTGGAGACAACAAGTCTAATCCCTGTTGGAACAAAAATTCTGTCATTGCAGACAATTTCTCCCAAGACCTCCTTCTCAAGGGCAACCAAGGATGGGCCATAAATACTGGCCCAGCCAGCGATGCCCACATCCCGTGAATGTATAAAATTGTTTGCTATGGGTTGATACTTCAGAGGTATTGTCTTTCAACTGAGGCATTTTTATTTAATTCATTCAGCACAGTTAAGAGTCAACCATATTGCTGTGGGTCTGGAGTCACATGTAGGCCAGATCAGGTAAGGACAACAGTTTCCTTCCCTAAAGGACATTAGTGAACCAGATGGATTTCTCCTGACAATTGGCAGTGCCTTTATTGCCATCAATAAACCCTTAATTCCAGATTTTTATTGAACGTGGGTTCCTGGGTCTCTTGGATTAATTGCCTAGCAATAATACCACTTAGGCTAACACCTCCGCCATAATGGAGGCCCCGTTCAGCCATTCAGTTTGACGCAAAAGTTCCCATTGGACTCTTCAAGGAAGAGTGAGTGAGTTCTCCTGTTATCCAAGGCAACATTTATTTCAGAACTAAAACCTCCAGGAACAGATCTCTGGTCATATGTCATTGCAGTTCTTGGGCCTCTGCCATGCAAAAATGCTACATTTCCTTTATCAAAACAATAACTACATTTCAAAATTCAGAGCAGAAAGAGAAAAGCTAATGACTTAAATGTGAAAGTATTCAGTTTCAGTGATACTGAGTAATACTATCCAGGACACTGCGAGAATTACCTTCCACTTGCATTCACTTCAATAGGCAAACTTGGTTTAATCTCTACTTCAAAGATAGCACCTCTCACTTTCCCAGTACTATATTGACATCTCTCTGTAATTTCTTGAAAAAATTGTATGCTTTTTTACATAATTATTTATTTAAAAGTATCGTTACATTCTTGTCGGTCTGAGTTTTCCTAATCACACTAGAAGGGAATGGGATGGGACTTTTGTTTCCCACTCTGGTGCTGTTGTTACCCTGATCTAATTTTCTTCTTGGGCTAATATGCTTAACATAGGGCAGATTCCTGACATGATCTCTGTAAACAGGTAAACTGCTGCTTCTGAGGAAGAAAATGCAGCATTGTTCATAGAATCCCTACAGTGTGAATGCAGGCCATTCAGTCCATCGAGTCCACACTGGCCCTCCAAAGAGCATCCCGCCCAGATCACCCCCATCCTTGTAACTCTGCATTTCCCTTGGCTAATGCACCTAGACTGTAAATCCCTGGAAACTTTGGGCAATTTAGCATTGCCAATCCACTTAATCTTCACATCTTTGGACTGTGGGAGGAAGCCAGACCCACGCAGACACGGAGAATGTGCAAACTCCACACGGACAATCGCCTGAGAGTGGAATCGAACCCAGGTCCCTGAAGCTGTGAGGCAGTAGTGCTAACCACTGTGCTGCCCAGTGGAAGATGACATTCATTGTCACGCCAGAAGAGGCAGGCCCCTGTTCAAAGTAGATTACAGATAAAGTATTAAGTCCCTTTGGTCTTAACCAACACGCCATTTAGAATGAATTTCTGCAGAAGTATAGCAACAAAGTCCTGGTCTATTGCAGCCATTTTCAGGAGCATTTAAGGTTAGTTGCTTAATGGCGTGGAACTAATAAACTCTAAGTTGAAATGAGTTATTGTGATCTCAGATATGATGCTTTTGTGATAGTTAATGATTTACAGCAAGCAATAAATCTGCTCAGATGCATTTCGCGAAGTTCAACGTAGATTTTAGTTTTCACTTCATGAGCTATTGCTGCTGTAACTATTCTTTGGTTAAAATGCAGTCAGAATAGAATTATTGTACAAAGATGTTTAGGGATATTTTCAAGTTTTATAAATGATTTTGCTTGAACTCATTCACTGTTTGAGAGTGTCACTAGCTAGGCCATCATTTACTGCAATTAGGGGTCAACCACATTGCTGTGTGTCTGGATTCACATGTAGGCCAGACCAAATAAGTACAGAAGTTTTCTTCCCTAAAGGACATTAGTGAACCAGGTGGTTTTTTCCAATAATCGAAAGCAGATTCAAGATTATCATT
>NC_063342.1:22945735-22965513 GCF_021869965.1 Rhincodon typus
CCCTTTTCTGATGAAGGGTCTAGGCCCGAAACGTCAGCCTCTCTGCTCCTATGATGCTGCTTGGCCTGCTGTGTTCATCCAGCCCTGCACCTTGTTGTCTCGGATTCTCCAGCATCTGCAGTTCCTACTATCTCAAGATTATCATTAGATTCTTGATTCCAGACTTTTATCCAATTCAAATTCTGCCATCTGCCAAGGAGGGATTCAAACCCAAGTCCCCAGAACATGACCTGGGTCTCTGGATTAACAGTCCAGAGATGCAGGTGCAACAGCACTCCATGTCACTTCAGGGCATGAGTTTTGCTACATAAAATATAATGGCATTTTCTGTTCCGTGATCAGTTATAGGGTGTTCAAAACGTTGATGCTGCAGTATCCCTGGGTTTAAATGGTCTGCACAATGAATGGTGAATAAATTTGGATTAAATGAAATGTGGGCATTCACTCAATGGTGCCAGATTGTTCAGCTCAAATAATGAATTTATTTATCTGCTGTTGAATGGAGGCTTCTGTATTTGGATTACACTGTTAAATTCTCATGTTTTTGAAAAAGTTGAGATGAGCTTGTAAGTCTGTAAATGGGAACATCTTCCCATATTTAGGTTTTGCTAATTGTTCCTCACCTGTTTCAAAAACAAGGGCAACAATAACGCTGACCTCCATTTATATTGCTCCTCTGACCTAACAGGAGGCACTTCACAATATATCCTTTGTAATTTGACATTGAGCCACACATGGAAATATTAGGCGAGCGAAGCAAAAGCTTCACCAAAGTTTGAACTGCTTTGAGGAATACCTTAAAGGAGACAGCAAAGTGGAAAGATTTAGAGAAATAATTCCACAGCTTATTTGCTAGGCTGTGAAAGTTACAGTGCGGAGAAGGGAGATGGATTTAAAAAAAATTCAGAGCCCTGAGACCATCCTGATGGGGAATGGATATGTAAAGGGAATGGATGTCCATGGTGAAGAGGAGGTGGCTGGAACCCACGAACTGGAAATTCTGAAACAGATGTAAAATACCAGAAGAATCCCAGATGGAAGTGGGTAAGAACTAGATAAGGGGAGAAGAAAACGAGTCAAGATAGGCAGAGATACATTCCATGGGGCAGGAGCAGGCAGAAGCAATTGGTCTTACTTGAACATTTTGTGCAAAAGCTAAAAGTGGGCTTTACAGGGTTGGGCATCAATGACCTTGGAGGAGATCCCCAGGTGAAATGAGATTAGTGGCCATTAGTGGGATACAATAGCCTGGTGTTCCAGGGGGAGATAGGAGGAGTTATCCAAGCAATTGCAAAAGTTTAGTATGCAGAAAGGAAATTAATTAAGAAAGCTAATAAAATGTTATTATTTATTGCAATGTGAAATTTAATACAATACTAGCAAGGTTTTGCTTCAATTTTTAATTTCTTTTTAATGGACTTGAATAGGTGCATCGCTAGCTAGGCCAGCATTTATTGCCCATCCCTACTTGCCCTTGAGATGGTATTAGTGAGCTGCCTTCTTGAACTGCTGCAGTCCATGTGCTGTAGGTAGACCCACAATGCTGTTAGGAGGGGAATTCCAGAATTCTAACCCAGTGATACTGAAAGAATGGTGAAATGTTTCCACTCTGGATGGTGAGTGGCTTAGAGGAGAACTTGCAGATGATGGTGTTCCCATGTATCTCCTACCCTTGTTCTTCTAGATGGTAGTCGTCATGGGTTTAAAAGAAGCTGTCCAAGAATCATTGGTGAATTTCTGCAGTGCATCTTGTAGACTGCTGCTACTGAGCGTTGGTGGTGGAGGGAGTGGATGTAGTGTCAAACAAGCATGTTGCTTTGTCTGGGATGGTATCAAGCTTTTTGACCGTTGTTGGAGCTGCACTCTTCCAAGCAGGGAGGATTATTTCATCACACTCCTCCCTTGAGCATTGTAGATTGTGGACAAGCTTTGGAGAGTCAGAAGATGAGTTTACTCACTGCAGCATTCTTAGACTGCGACCTGCTCTTATAGCCACTGTATTTGTATGGGTAGTGGAGTTCAGTTTCTTGTCAATGGTAAGTCCAGGATGTTGATAGTGGGGGCTTCAGTGGTGGTAACACCATTGAATATCAAGGGGTGATGGTTAGATTGTCTCTTATTGGAGATAGTCATTGCCTGGTATTTGTGTGGTATGAATGTTACTTGTTATTTGTCAACCCAAGCCAGGTCTTACAGTTTTTACACATGGATGGCTTCAGTATCTGAGGAGTTGTGAATGGTGCTGAATGCTGTACAATCATTGGTGAACATTCCAGTCTTCTGATCTAATAATGGAGGGAAGGTCATTGATGAAGCAGCTGAAGATGGTTGCTCTAGGACACTACCCTGGGGATCTCCTGGAGCTGAGATGACTGACCTCCAACAAACACAGCCATCTTCCTATGTCCAGGTATGACTGTACCCAGCAGAGAGTTTTTCCTTTGATTCCCATTGATGCCAGTTTTGCTGGGGCTCCTTGATGCCACGCCCCATCAAGTTCAGCCTTGATGTCAAGGGTAGTTACTCTCACCTCACCTCACCTCTGGAATTCAGCTCTTTTTTACCATTTTTGAACAAAGGCTGTAATGAGGTCAGTACCTAAGTGACCCTACCAGAATGTAAACTGGGCGTCAGTGAGCAGGTTATTTCTGAGCAAATACGGCTTGTAGGCAATGTGGATGACACCTTCTATCACTTTTTATACAGGGCACTGATGAAACCACACCTGGAGTACTTGTTTAAAGGAAGAGAATTGGAAGTGGACCATGGAGGGTTTACTAGACCAATATCAGGAATGAGCACGTTGTCTTGTGAAGAAAGATTGGAGAGGCTAGACTTGTATCCAGTGGAGTTTAGAAGATTGAAAGGCGACCTGATTGAAACATATAAAAGTCTGAGTGGTCTTGACTGGATGAATGTAGAGAGGATGTTTCCCCTTGGATGAGAATCTAGAACTAGGAGCCATAGTTTAAAACTAAACTGCCACCCGTTTATGACAGATGCAAAGAATTTTTTTTCTTGTAGAGGATCATGTGTCTTAGGAATATTGAGAAAGAGAGTTCCAAAGGCAGGCTTGAGGAGCTTACTCCTGGTCCTAATTCATATGGATACCCTTGCTGATGCTACACCCTCCCTTATATCGATGCCAGAAAGACTGTGAATATCCCAAACCCCCTTCAAGGGAAGGAAACTGCCATCCTTACCTGGTCTGGCCTACACGTGACTCCAGACCCACAGCAATGTGGTTGACTCTTAACTGCACACTGGGCAATTAGGGATGGGCAGTAATGCTGGCCTAACCAGTGATGCCCTCATCCCATGATTGAAAAAAAATCCAGTCCTTTCCTAATCCTACCAGATTAAAAGCCATCTGATTCAATACTGTCCTTCAATAAAGGAAATCTGCCATCCTTACCTGGTCTCCACGTGACTCCAGACCCGCAGCAATGTGGTTGACTCTTAACTGCCCTCTGGGCAATTAGGAATGGGAAAAAGGTACTGGCCAGCCTCTCCCGCCTCATCCCCTCCTCCCCCATTATCAATTAGGGCCCAACAGCCAGACTGAGCGGCCACCAATCCCTTGATTTGATTTGGAATGACCACCTAACTCAGTGCGGCCAAGCCCCAAGTCTCTAGACTGACTATGACAGTACTCCTGACTGACTGGGGTCCACAACGACCCAGCTAAGTACACTTTCCTTCCCTGTTCATACCTTGCCATGCTCTTCATGCACATGCAGTGTGTTTATTGCATATGCTGCAGGTACATGCACTACCTATGATGTTGATGTAGTGTTGTGATCTTGAACCCATGCATACCCCATCCCTTTCATAGTAATGCTTTACTGTTTCCTACAGCCTCATGGTACTGCCTTGCCTTCTGTGTCCCTTTCTGCCACAGTCCGCCTCTTTGCATCTGCGCGAAGTTGTCACCCTTGCCTAAAACTGATACCTGGCGTCCTGTGCAGGAGTGCTCCCTGTGATACAAAAGCTGCTGGCTGACCCTGTGCACTAAGCTGCCATTGTGAAGCAGAAGCTGGTGATTACCATTCTCCAGTAGTGTTCCATGATGGACCAGGGCACATCTTGCCTTGGTCTCCATAGAAAGGCCTATTGCTGCTGTATAAATAACAGCTAAACACAAGGAACACAAGGAACATTGAGAAAGTTTTGACTACCTCAAGTGCAACCATATATTCACCTGGACTAGAGGTGGAAGAGCAAAGTTGTTAAATGTAGTTGAGTTTCTGATGTGTCATGTGTCACAATTATTAATTTGGAAGGGGCAAATTAATTCCAGCAAGTTTAACTAATAATGAGATGTGAATGCATGCAGATAGGTGTAGATGCCCCTACACCTCCCCTCTCGCCTTTATCCGAGACGCAGGACAAACATTCCATATCTGACAGGGGTTCACCTGTACATCCTCCAACCTGGTCTACTGTAACCATTGCTCCCGATGTGGCCTCCTCTACATTGGTGAGATCAAATGTAGACTCGGTGACAGATTTGCGGAGAACCTGCGCTCCGAACACACTAATCAACAACACCTTCCGGTTGCTAACCATTTTATCTCCCCCTCCCACTCCCATGCTGACATGTCCATCCTGGGCCTCCTCCAGTACCACAATGATGCCACACGCAAACTGAAGGAGCAACACCTCATATTCTGCCTTGGAAGCCTACAGCCTGATGGCCTAAGCGTAGAATTCACCAGTTTCAAAATCTCCCCACCCCGGCCTCATCCCATGACCAACCCTCCCTCTCATTCCCGCCTCCTTGACCTGACACTACCTGTCCATCTTCTTCCCCACCTATCCGCCCCACCCTTTTCACTGACCAATCCCGACCACTGCCTACCTGCATCCATCTATCACCATCACACCTACCTTCCTCCAGTCCCATCCCTCTTCCCTTTATTTACTTCCAAGCTCCCCTCCCCCTTCCCAGTGCTGATGAAGGGTCTAGGCCCGAAATGTCGACTCTCCTGGTCTTTCTGATGCTGCCTGACCTACTGAGTTCCTCCAGCTCCGAACTGTATTGACTTTGACTCCAGCATCTGCAGTTCTTGCTATCTCCCAGATAGACTTCTTGCCACCTGATGGTGAGAATGTAATTTTGTCATCTTTGAAGGAAAGACCTAGTTGCCAAAGTTGATCTGTATGGTGAGAGTGTCATTTTTGGACTCTTGCCTGATAAAGACATAACACTTGCCTTTATTCTCAGCACCTTGGAGTATAAAATTGCATCCATTAGGTTACTTGTACAAAGCGAATATCAGATGACCTGACAGTGGTAGTGCATATCTGAAATAAATCTGCCTGATTTTCCTCCGTTCTAATTAGTAGTGAATTTCAGGCATGTGTGTGGTCTAATGGGCCTGATTTTTTTAAATGTTCATTAAGCACAGGGGATTTGGTGCAGATCTGGATCTTTTCATGAAGAACCAGAAAAAGATTGTTACCTTTCATTGTGGAAATTGGTACCTGAAGGAGGAGTTGAGGCAAATAGCAGAGATGTATTTAAGGGGAAGCTAGATAAATGTGAGAGGGAGAAAGGAATTGAAACATATGCTAATAGGGTTAGATGTAGAATTGTAGAAAGAGATCAATGTGGAACATAAACATTCAGGGATAAGTCAGGCCAAATGGCCTGTTTCCATACAGTCAACACAACTCTATAGAATATGCCTGAGAACATGTCACGTTAGGGGTGGCACGGTGGCTCAGTGGATAGCATTACTGCCTCACAGCGCCAGGGGCCCGGGTTCAGTTCCACCCTCGGGCGATTGTCTGTGTGGAGTTTGCACATTCTCCCCGTGTCTGTGTGGGTTTCCTCTGGGTACTCCAGTTTCCTCCCACAGTCCAAAGATGTGCAGGCCAGGTGGATTGGCCATGCTAAATTGTCCATAGTGACCGGAGATGCCTTGATTGGGGGAGATGGGTCTGGGTGGGATTCTCTGAGGGTTAGTGTGTACTTGTTGGGCTGAAGGGCCTGTTTCCACACTGTAGGGATTCTATGTCAGTAAACAGAGAATTATGATAAACTAGATTTTTACCTAATTCTTAAATATCTGCCCTCCTTCTGTAGAGTTGACAACTTACGAAAAAAGTCAGCAAAAAAGGTCAAGAAGAACGATGATCGTCAAGTACGGGGAGAAAATGTGTCCAGCTGTGTCGCTTCTTCATTAATGCCTGTAGACGCTGAAGCTGTGGCAAGTGTTAACCTCAACAATGAACAGAACTGCCTCGAAGTCTATAAAGGACCACAGTCACTGCTGGATAACACCGTCATTTCTGCCAGAGTTATTCCGTGATCAGATGATCTAAAACCTGTAATGAAATTCCAGTTCTCAGGAATGGGGAAAACCTGTTGGTAACAATATTTAGTATTACAGTTAAAAAAAATGTTATAAATCATTCCATAAGTGCTAATGGTTCAAGGGGTTTCTGGAACTCTCAATAGTATGTGTTTGCGGGTGGACATTGTACTGTCTGACATGAGGAACCAATGTGTTTACATCAAATTCTTCTGTCAGAATTTTAGCAAAGTTTTAACTTCATTGTCTTTTAACATAAATGCCTTTAAAATGTCAGAATGAGGCAAATCATATGAATATGCTGTTGCATTTGTTACTAAAAGTAGAGATAATAATTTCATCTCATTTGTCATAGCACAGCACAGTGGATCTGATTCTAATCCATTTAAAGCTCATTAATGTACAGTTAAAGTTGGGCTCACTGTTTCTGCTGTGAAACCTTCAAGTTTAACGGAAAATGTCAGGTTTCAGACAAATCCCACACTCTCACATATCTCCATGACTCAGCTCTCAACCCTAACTGAATCTTCTTATTTCATGTGCGATGTCAGAACAAGTTTGAATGAGAACTGCTTTCCACTTGTATCTTATTTGAACAAATATCAAATTGAAAATTTATTCAAATTCACTGTTCACTTTGTTACCAAAACACATTAACTGCCAGCACCAAATTTACATTAAAAGCTATAGTTTTTTTTTTAACTTTGGCATCTCATCTCTAAGTCAGAAGTTTGGGGAATTTGTTGTGTGCGTATTGGCTGCTGCATTTTCCGCACTACAGCAGCAATCACAGTTCAAAAAATACTTCATTGATTTTGATGTGCCAATGAAGTTTCTGAAAGTGCCACGTAAGTGCATGTGCTTTTTTACTTCTGAGATCTGAGACCCAGATAAGTCAGAAACATAAGGAGAGTCCAGTGCAAATAGAACTAGACAGCTGGCTCATCCTCACTCTGTTATTTACTTGGGTGCTACTGATTGGCAATTTTATCTTTTGAAAAGCATTTTGGTGATGGGTTCATTGAAAATTGTGTATGATATAGACTAGCAGAAAACATAATAGCGAACAGCTAGTCACTGACTAATAGCTAAAAAGGATTTCAGAAGTCATCAATGGATACGAGAGTAGTGAAATGAATTAGCAAGAGGAGGGGCGAAAGCAATAAGGGCCTAAAAAGGCTCTGCATGGAGGCAGAGATTGAGAGCATAAATGATGGCCTTGCATCTGTCTTTATTAAGGAAGCAGATACTGAAAAGTCATGGTGAAAGAGGAGGTGGTTGAAATATTAGATAAGGTAAACATTGATAAAGAAGACAGGCTGGTTATATGTAAAATTGATATGTCACCAGGACCAGTTGGGATGCATTCAAGGATTTGGAGGGAAGTAAGGGAGGAAACTTGCAAAGGCATTGTCCAAAAACCTTTCAAGTCACCTTAGATATGGAGGTGGGGCCTTAGAAACAGATCTTTACAAATTAAGGATGACATATCATTTTTGAGGCTGGAGGTAGTTATATGTGGAAGTTCCCAGGGACAGTGTTAGGACCAGCACTTTCCCTGATCTATTTTAATGACCTATATTTGGGTCTATTGGGCACAACTTCAAACTTTGCTATGACACTAAATTTGGGAGTATTGTGAAGTGGCTAGTGAGGTCACTGGCTAGTGGAATGGGTAGACACATGACAGATAAAATTTGTTGCACAGAATGTGAAGTGATAAGTTATAAATTGTGGTAGAAAGAACAAAGAGAGGCAATGGAACATGACGAGTGTAGTTCTAATGGGGTTGCAGGAACACACATCAGGAAGAATATGCGCTGAATTTTTTAAAGGTGGAAAGACAGGTTGGGAAAGCAATTAAAATGGCATAGTGTTCTGGATTAGGGCATAGAGCACAAAAGCAAATAACATATAATGAATCTTCTGAAAACAATGGGTTGGCCTCAACTAGACTCATCTCAACTGTTGAGTCCAATTCTGGGTACCACATTTTAGGAAGGATGTGAAAACCAGAGATTTGTGAGATTGGTTCTAGAGATTAGAGACTTTAGTTACATTGTCAGAATGGAAAAGCTGAGGTTGTTCTTAAAGAACAAAGGTTGAATGAAGATTTGATAGAGTTGTTCAAAATCATGATGGATCCATACAAAGATAGTTTGAGAAACTGTCCTCATTGGCAGAAGGGTGAAGAAACAGTGGACACTGATAGAAGGCAAATGGCATAAGAACCAATGGTGATACGAGTAATTTTTTTACACAACTAGTGTTCTAATTTGGAATGTATTGTGTGAAAGTAGTGGAGGCAGATTCAGTTGTAGTTTTAAGTACCTGAAAGAGAAAAATAATTGCACTGCTATTGGGAAAGGACAGGGAATGGAATGAGCCAATATCAGGCCAAATGGCCTCCAACCTTGCTGTAGCCACTGTATGATTCTGAAAATATCATACTTTGCACTTTGGCAACTTGAGAATTTGTGAAGGATGATGTTTTAAGGCATAATCTTGTGGCGCTTTATAGTAAAATCACCAGTGATATCAATGGAGACGATTTGAAAACAGCAATTACAAATGGGAATAAATGCCTCCCCAGCCAGTGAACATCCAGTGATTGAGAGAAATTTTTTTGGACTTCAGTCTAGTATTCCAATCCCATACTTCAGTTTCCACGATCTGGAAGAGGGGGAGGGGGCATGTTTAAGCACAATGCTTCTGACTCAGAGATAAGAAAATCACCTCTGATCTAATAACCAGTCTTTTTGCAAGTAACTTACTACGTGCCAGTCTATTATTGGGATATCACATTATAATCTGTACCTGCCTGGACTGTTTGAAGTGGAGCTAGAAGCCTCCACCTTCTCACTCAGGCAGGAATGTTACATCTAACTCAGAAAATACAGAAATACTTCAATGGAACTGTTCATGTGTATGCTGCAACATATAAATTACGAGCAGAGCATTTAGCCTCTTGAGCCAGTTTCACCAATCAAAAAGGTCATGGCTGATCTGTTTGTGTATTGAATTCCACACTCCCATCTGTCCCTGATAACTTGTGATTTCTTTGCCAAACAAGATTATATCTCCCTCCAAAGACCCCACCTCCATCTCCTTAAGTGACCAGTTCAGAAGTTGCACAACCCTGAGAGAAAGAATATCTCCTCAGCTCTGCCCTAAAAGGAGGACCTCTAGTTTTTAAAGTGCCCCTAGTCACAAAAGAGGAAACATTCTTCCCATGTCCACACTGTCAATACCACTCAGGATCCTATGAACTTCAACCAAGTCACCCCTAAGTCTTATAACACAGGAGTTTAGGAGTACGTTCTATATGATTTCTTCAACTTTAAGCTTTTTCAGGGCAATACTTGCTTGTACTCCAAAAGTATTAGTTGAACATGATTACTCTTGGTTTAATTCATAGTGAACTGGTCTTGCTTACTGTTATTTCTTGATGTTATACATTTGTTTGTCTTCACTGTTTCTGTTCTCTTGTAGATTGCCTAAAAAATCGTATCATACCACTCTTTAGTAGGTTAATATTTCACAGCTGCAGCAACACATAATTGATTGAAGTGGAATTACTGAAACATACTTAGATAGAGTTACTTTGGTGAGGCTTTTCTTAATTTTCCCACTATGATGTCAACGCAAACCTGAAGCAATTGACCTTAGATCACAAGTCAGAATTCATTGGAGGGAACATTCCCCATTAATCAGATATTTTCCCTCATGCTAAAGCATTACATTGCTGGAAAAGATTAGCTGGTATTGGCAGGATGAAAGCATGGGCTATCTAGGACTTGGATGCATGACAGGACTAAGAGAGTGCGGTTTCAGACCCCACTATCTGCTGAGACAGCTATCCAGGATCAGGCTAGCCCAACGCAAACCCAGAGTGAATTCTCTTGCTGAAACTGAAAAAGACCAAGTAATAAATATAGATCTCAAAGAGAGGATGGGAGAAAACTGGAATAGAAGAAGTTATAAAATAGCAATTAAAGTGCTGCTAGTGATCCCATCAAGACAGAATTCCTGGTACTATGATGATGGTCTGTCAGTGGGACATTTGCTTTTAAAATCATGGTTGTAATTTAATCAGTAGCCTGTACTCGATACACATATTAACTAACTAATTAACAGTAGGGCCTCATATGTGATTTGATCGAGCCAAAGGTCTGCCTTTACTTTAACAAAAGATTTAAATTATGTAGTTTCCAGATGAAAGGCAACAGAAAACAGCTTTGTCAACATGGGGCTGCTTTGAGAAACCAAGGGGTCTGGAGAAAGGGCCATAAAACTCCATTAGCAATATAAATAATTCATATGGGTTACAGAATCACAGGGTTGCCTTGATGGTAAAATAATTTATTCACATTTCTTTTCAGAACATCCCAAAGAGATGGGTTGTGGAGGTGGCAGGTTCTTTTTACATTATCTGGATGTTTGCTAAAGAAGCAAGAGTTCATTTTGGAACTGAGGCAATGGGAGCTTTGCTTTGGTGTAGCCTGCACCACATTAGATTGGGAAAGCCAATCCGAGATGATAGTTAGGTGTGCATTTCAGGCAGAAAAAAATACTAACTTCATCAATCACCACATCTCAGTTTGGATTTTAGGAGCATATAACAGCAGGAAGAATTGCTGTAGCTTGCAGCTAGTGGGAGAAATCTACAGTGGTTCTTATAGAGCTTTATAGTAAAAAGCAGTCAACAAAGTTAGCTTGGAAAGTGGTAGGAAGGCATTTGGCGATATATTGGAAACCTAAACAAGTAACTGAGGCATCCACAGTCAGGAGATCTGTGAATAAAAGGATGAATAAAGGGGGAGAGATTTCAAAGTCAAAAAAGCCAATAGAATTCCATTGAAACTTGGAGCATAGTTGGAACACTGAGAAGTAACATGAATTCCATAGGTCTGAGGTGCATATTTGGGTTGTTGTACTGTATAAGTGAATTGTTGTGGGGAAGGGAGTAAATGGAGTTCATAACATATGTAGTTGTAAAATATAGTGTTGGTAGCGCTTACTTTCTTGAGTTATTTTTCATATACAATAAAATTTGTTTTATTCAAATGTTGTGGTGTAGTTCTCTTTATCAATTCTTAGGTATTTGGATTACTTCTTTAAACATTAATTGCTCCTAACAAAATGGCAAAATAACAGGAATGAAGCAATTTCAATTCTACAAAATAAATTACTTTGAAGTTGAATGTTGGGACTTGGCCCTTAATATTAAATGCTTTGGTGCATACTTAATTACATACAAATCACAAATTGTGGTTATTTGGAGCTTCTGCTTGTCCATGAGAATACTAGGCTCATAAAGTACATTTTTCTGCAATGCTAATTAAGAGTGAAATTTTCACCAAAACTTTAGAGATTGGATTGATTTCCTTTTTCATCAGTTAATTTCTCTTACTCAATGCCCATGTTTGATTCTTCTAATGTCCTTAGTGGTTCCTCACTGGTAACTGTTCTGCTTGTTTCCCCTGAATTTGATTCTATGATGCCTATCCCTGGAGTTATGGTGTATTGTTATTTTAGAATATTGTGGTTCCCCAGAGGCAGGTCTAATCCATGATTTGAAAATAAATAAGTATGCCTGCCATTGCAAGACATGTGAAGAATGATGGATAAAAGCAGCTCTGCACCAAAGTTTTCTCTATTTTTGTATGAGGCATACTGAACCTATGAATAAAAGGTAATATATTCAATCTCTCTGTCTAAATCTTTGTTGAAAGTCTGTTTCAGCCACCATGGTCATTTATAATAGTTATACATATCACTTTCTGGTGCCAGTATGCCAAGGAAAAAAAAACCTTGAAACTGAATTCTGATAGTTTTCCTGTAGTTTTCGCCGTCATTTTGTCTTATCATCTATTGCTTTTTGTTGTATTCTATCCCATAAGCTTTAGGTATTTTATCATTGTTGTACCTCTCTAATTGCAAAATTTGTTTTTGTTTTTTCTTCATTCTTTGTATAAGCTTTTCTCATGTTGTATATTCCCAATTTTTCTATATGACCCATATCACAAAATAGCTAAAAGGTGAGGAAAGTCATTTGGTCCACTTTAGCTGAACTATTCAGAAAGTCTGTATAGTTCTGGAACAGCATTAAAATGCCTCTTAAATAAACAATGGTCTGCCCACAGCTCCATGACTTTCATCATGGGTTGGGCAAGCAGGCAGATCCAGCTGCAGTAAGGGTTGAACCTATACTGTTAGTAGTGATCTGATTCCCACTAGCTGTGAAACAACTGAGCCAGCTGCCCTGCCATCACACTACCATGGAATCCAGGCTGATGCAGCAATACACACTTTTACAAACATGTTGTCCCCCTGAGCTGTGGATAGTGATGGTAGAAGCTTCAATTTCTTTCCATCTCATACTGACCTGGCAAATCTCCCTCTCTTTCACATCCAGGAAGGAATCACAAGTTGGTGCCTGACCTGTTTAGTTACATTATGTACACACATTCCTCAGCCATCACGTCTTGAAGTGGGATTTGAACCCCAAGCTTCTGGTTCAGAGGTAGTGACACTAACAACTAAGCAGAAACCTATGAAAAATTACTTTACATTAAAAAATGGCTTTTAGTAGTATGAATCAGTTATTCTACTTATTCTACTCTAGCTTGAAACACAGGAGATGGGAGCAGAAGTAAGCCATTTGATGCACATTTCTGAATATGTAAGATCAATACAGCATCTTTTAGTTATTGCTTTTCAAGGTTGAAAAACACACATTGTTCAGTTTCTCTAAATAGTTCAGTCCATTGTTGCTGGAGATGAATCTCAAATGTTCTCTCTGAACTGGATCTTCCACATTTTTACCCATCAAATTTCTTTCAATCTCCAGATATATCTCATCAATGGGACACACGTGTTGTTCGTTTTACCGTCTTCAAAGTCAACTCCTAACCACTGAATTCTAGTTCTTGATTCCTTGCTATCATCAGCAATCGTTAGTTTTCTTCTTTTCGTGATAGTGGATGGACAAGTTGTTTCCAAAATGGTTTAATGGTAGGAGACAAAAAAAACTCACCAGCCTTACAAGGATGCAAAACTATAGTTATGAGGAGACAGAGATTCAGAGACTACTTCTACTGGTGCAAAAATGGCTATGAGAAAATGGAATAAAAGTTTAAGACATTTTTATAATTTTATAAAGTGGTGAGGAGAATACTGATATTTCTAATTAAGCTTATCACAAGGAGAACTTTCTTTTCACAGCATTTGCCAATAATTGAGGCAGTGACTACTGTCTCATTTAAGGGAACAGTAGACAGAGATACAATACTGTGAGGAGAGGATGGAGCCTTGTGAATGCTTTTGAATTCACTGCTCACAGAAATGATTAATTGCATTTCTTTTGGGCATTGCAAATCTTCACTGATTTTGAAGTCTCTGCCCAAACGTTTCAGACTACTTATCTTACATCAAATCTTCTGCCAGCTCAATATTGGGAAGACTGAAATCATTGTCTCGAGTCCCTTCCACGAAGTCTGCTCCTTTGCCACTGACTCCATTGCCACCCCAGGCACTCTGCAGCTGAATTAATCTATCAATTAATGTCCTGATGTTCAGTGTCATGGAGAAGAGGAAAGTTGAATCCCTCTGCTAGATAAACTAATATCACAAGCCCCAATCTGTTATGGTGGGGAATAGAGGTTCCCTTCCAAATATTAAACCCAAAACACCAAAGAAGCTCGCGTCACCTTTATAATCTGTTAAAAGAGTGGTTAAATGAAAGAAAATCCCTGATATCCACTTTATACTTAACAAGTAACAATTTATTTATTTAACCCTAACAGTGAACAAATTAACAGACTTACTAACAAACCGAACAATTTCCCCCTAGACTACTTATTACTCCCTAACTGGCCTAAATTCTACTGGAATGCTGTTCAAATAAACACAAGTCCCATGTTTATAAACCCACTTAAAAAGACAATAATAAATTAAAACTTAATCTCTCTATAGTCACACAGACTGTGTCTTCTGGAATATTCTGCCTTCTCTGTTACACCACAAACACCTTTCTTCCGCTGATTCTGCTGTCAGGGATGTTTTTCTCTGTAATTTCTTTGGTGACGACTTTGAGCTAAAATGCTGTGATATCTTTGTCGGATACATGGTGCTTTCTTGGAGAGCTTAGTGAGATTTCTTGTGAGAGCTCAGGGCTTATTTCTCAGATAGTGGGCTTGCTTTCTCAGATGACACTTGGCTCTCACCCCAATTTTCAAAAACCCTTGTCTCATATACCCCCCGATGACGCATCAATTTCTTATACTATCATTAGTTTCAGGTTGTCAAAACCATCAGTTTTAAATTCAATTGGTTTTCTATATCTAGTTGCTTGGTTTAAATTAATTGGCTAAATTCAACCCTGTTGTCTCGATACCAAAACAAAACTGCTGTTTTGTTTGCCAATTGTAAGGCCGTTTGATATACTTGTTTCAATTTTGGGGCTCACTGTACAGTACTTGTTAACTTCAAGCAAAGACAAAGCACAATCTCTTAAAAGGACTATGCACTGCTTTTCCCCACTATCATTTTTACCAACAAATTCTAACTTCCTGCCTTCCAATTCATGAATACTCTATTACAACTTTGTAAAATCAGTTAAATTCTGAATTGACTGGTAAATCTCACACGCTATCCAATAGTATTCTGCATATTTACATATTCACAAAAGTGCCCATCCATATCTCTACCTCAGTCCCTCTGTTGTGAAACTTTCACGCTGTCTTTATCACTGTTAATCTTAACAATTTAAGACAACCAGCAGTATTTAAAATCCTCGAATTTCTAAACCTGTATCTCATGTTTTCTAGCATTTTTTTTGCTCATTCCCACTTCCCCACCTCCTCTCCTTATTGACATACACTGGCTTGCCATTCTTCCCTGGATTAAATGCAATATCCCAGCTCTAATTATTTCCAATCTTTCTCATCGTTCACTTCTTGGAATAACACTGTTTGCTCTAAACTTGAGCATGTAATCTATGCTGCTATAGCAGTACCGAGGTAGAGCTATAATACTAGAGGTGCCATTTTCAGCTTAGACAATCAAGTGAGACCTATCTGCTTTGTTGGGCAGATACTAAAAATCCCTTGGCACTATTATGAAAAACAGGAAAGTCATGGTATTCTGGTTAATATTTATCCCTCAATAAAAATGTAAAAAATACATTACCTGGTTGTTACATCATTACTGTTTGTGGAGGCATGTTGCATAAAAAATGGCTGCCACATTTCCTACATTGCAGCAATCACAACATTGCAAAAATACTTCATGCCTGTAAAGAGCTGTGGAACTGACTGGTTGTGAATGGTGTCATGTAAACTCCAGTATTTTACTTTAAGAATTAAGTTGCATTCGCCTCAGAAACTGTTACTTTAATCTAAGATACATTGGTTCTGTATCTTACTATGTCCAGAAATAAGGAGTTTCAAAGCTTGGTTAAAAAAAAAATCAATTGTTTGTTTAAGTGAAAAACCAAAGACGTAAATAACACTCAAAAAACACTTAACATTGAACATGTATACAAGTTATTGAAATGAAAATATTGCTCAAACCTGTCTCTACTTTTCACTGCACAAAATCGCATAACCACTTTGTTGAGGTACGTTTGTAAGGCTCAACTAACTATAGTCTATTACAGTCTGACAATATTGTGTGACGATCTTTTGATCAGATAGCTGGTAAATATACAAGTAAGGAACTGAAATTGTGCGCTAACTCTTCAAAATGCAACAAAATCTAAACATTACCATGTCCACTGGACTTTTAGGTCATTGATTTATGTCAGTTAAAGGGATGGAGGGAGATGAAAGGGAGGAAAGTGGTATTGAGGTTAAAAAAAAGGCAATATTTTGTTTAGAATTAACTACAATGTGGTAATGGAAGTAATCAATTTGACGAAAACTAATTTGCAATCAGTTTGAGTAGGTTCTGGTTATTGCAGTGCTCAGAAATGGCTTCAGTTGGCACTATTGCCACCTGAGTTAACTTGTGAGTTCAAGTCCCACTCCAGAAACTTGAGCAATAAATCTAGATCAGTGCTCCAGTGCATGGAGACTGGACTGCTGGAATTGATGTCTTTCCAGACAAGACTTGAAACTAAAATCTCACCATGTCTCTCAGATGCACATAATTTTTTTTTGATGTCCTGACCAATACTTATCCTTCAATTAACTGTTCGAGAAAACAGATCATCTGGTCAATGCTGTTTTTGGGAGTATCTAGTGCATTTGTCTAATTGGCTACATTAATTGTAATGTAACATTACATTTTCACGTTGCAACAATGACAAAGTTTAAAACTATCTGTAGAGCGCTCAGGGATGTCCAAGGAAAGTGAAAGGGACAAGTGAAATCTAAGTCTTTGTACTTGTTACCATTTGTTACAACAGTGACTGGAAGTCAAAAGTACTTCATTAGCTGTAAAATGTTTTGTAAGGTCCTGAGGTTGTAAATGCAAGAATAAGGGAAAAATACGGCAGATCCTGGAAATCTGAAACAAACACAGGGAGGCTGGAGAAACTCAGCAGATCTGACAGCATCTGTAGAGAATGTTAATGTTTCGAGTTTGATATCATTCTTGTTCAGATGTCACCAGATCTGCTGAGTTTCTCCAGCATTCTTTGTTATATAATGCAAATCTTTCTTTTAGCAGGTGCTGTGTGCAAGATGCTGTGCCTGTAAAGCGATGAACACTTGTATTTTCCCATTTTTGAATAATTATTGTGCATTTATACAGATTTGTGATAATACAAAGAGTTGAAACACCAACTCATTGAATCATAGAGTAATACAGCATGGAAACAGGCCCTTTGGCCCAAACTAGTCCATGCTGACCATGGTGCCCATTCAGCTAGTTCCAATTGCCCACATTTAGTTCATATCCCTCTAAACCCTTCCCATCTATGAATCTATCCAAATGTTTTTTTACATGTTGCTATTGTACCTGCCTCACCCACTTTCTCTGGCAGTCCATTCCACATATACACCACTCTCTGAGTGAAGAACTTGCCTCTCAGGTCCTTCTTAAATCTTTCCCCTCTCACCTTAAACCTATGTAATTTTTGATAACCTTCCTCACTATCAATGATACCTCCTAATTTTGTATCATCCGCAAAATTACTAATCATGCCATGTACATTCGCATCAGATCATTTATGACCCTGTGGCACACCACTAGTCACAGGCCTCCAATCCGAGAAACAACTTTCAACCATCACCCTCTGCTTCCTACCATTAAGCCATTTTTGAATCCAATTGGCTAGGTCTCCCTGGATTCCATGCGACCTAACTTCCATGACTAGCCTGCCATGCAGGACCTTGTCAAAGGCCTTACTAACTCTAAAATGTTTGGGATATGTAACAGATTCAATACACTGAATTTCTTTTTTTAAACCTTTCTCTGTTTTTTCATCCCAATTTCATTTTCTTTTTGATGGAGTGATGGATGGTATCATGACGGACTGTGCATAATTGTTGGCTAGAAATAAATATGCTAGAAAGGATGCCAGGATATATGACTTGAAACACGGAAGCATCAGTGAAATAAATAGATTTACAAACTTCTTACAGTTAGGAAATTGACTTCCTCGATATATTATTCTTAAAAAGATACTATTGTTTATTGAAAGCACCTAACAAAGTTTACCATTTGATAAAGGAAAACCACTGTATCTGAAAACTAAGACTATTATTCATTTACGCTCTACTGTGTATTTACAGATAAGTAATTATTTATTACAAGTTTGGCATAGATTTTCAATAACAGGCTTAATATTTTAAAAAGTGTACTGCTTGACAGTGCCAAAAGCATAACATACACCACAATCAACAAAAGAACTATCAATTGCCTGATCACCAGTAAAATTATAGCAAAATAAATCAGTCTTTGATAGTGTAACTAAAAAGGCAGCTTTTCAACTACCTCTTTCAACAAGGGAACAGATGTCTTTACAGAGAGATACAATGGCATCAAGTGTCTTCTTTTGCTTTGCTTTCGGGCTCTTTCCAAGCCTTGGCGTATCTTCAGAGGCCTCTGAGATCAATTTTACACGAGCCAGAAAGATCTGAGGTTCCTGTGCTCCAAGCCACAAGTCCCACACGTAAACCGAGAGGAGAAACAAAGTTGCTGCTGTGAGAAGACAGAACCACACATCTTAAAAATGTTATAACCACTGGTACTAAAAACCGTAAGGTACATTTTACAGGGGATAACCTTTGAATGCCTTATCTATTTTTGCTGAGTGTGTGCTATCATGTAAAGGCACGAGACTGTCCCTCTTCCATCAAAGATTCTACATCCTCAAACGATGAAGTACTGTAGCTGAGAGGGGAACACGCGCATTCTGCATTCTCAGCTATGATGCTGGTCATGCTCATATCTCTAACGACCTTGCCCATTCTTTCTTCTATTACCATCCCCAGCCCTAAAATTCTGCACCAACTCTTCATCTCTTGTGCTACATCGTTCACTCTACTATTAGCATCCGTGCCTCAAGATTCCGGGTCATAACATTTGGATTTCCCTGAACCTCTCCATCATTCTAATTTTAACATGTTCCTTAAAATTTATCACTTTGACCCAGCTTTTGGTTACTTGAAGGGCTGTCTTCTCCTTTTATTCAATGTCAGTAGTGTTTCTGAATTTGTTCTTGTGAAATTATTTGCCATTTTAATACATTAATGGACTATTTAAACATTTGTCATGTCACTATAAATGCCTGTCAGAAGATGCATGATAGCGGCTCACATGATGTATTTCCCTCCTTGCCACAACTGGTCTTTGTTTAGTGCAATACAGTTACCCTCTGATGCTGTGCATTAGTAATACAATGCTGAAAGCTCAACTACTCATTTGCCTTATTTTAAACTATTAATGCTCAAATAACTGTTAATTAAGTTCATATGCAATTTATTACTTCTGTCAACCAGTGCTCAGCTAGTGTTGCACCGAGCCACTCTGCTTCAGACTTCATTGTAGTCTTGGTTCAAACATTGAGAAAATGCTAAGTTTTAGCAGACACTGACTGTCCTTGACTTCAAGCCAATATCTGATAGAGTATAGCATCAAGGAGCCCTAGCAAAATATGATTCTTGGCAACATTGAGAGTCAATTAATTTTGGGGAAAAACTCTTGACTATAGTTCCCCTAAGAGTAGCTGTTCTGTATGACAGAATAAATCATGAGATAATGAGGGTATCTAAAAAATTCTGTACATTAATCATACATTACTTTAACCTTCATGTAGAGTAAGAAAATCAAATTGGCAATGGTAGCCCTGAGGGAGAATTCATAAGATGCATTTGGGACATTTTCTGGGATTAATAATGTTTTGTATCCAACCAGGGATTGGGCTATTGTGGTTCTGGTGATGTGTATGACACAGGTTTAACAAATGATCTCAGAGTAAGAGACAACAAGGTGCAGAGCTGGATGAAC
>NC_063342.1:22965913-22991524 GCF_021869965.1 Rhincodon typus
ATGCTGCTTGGCCTGCTGTGTTCATCCAGCTCTGCACCTTGTTGTCTCGGATTCTCCAACATCTGCAGTTCCTACTATCTCTGATCTCAGAGTAAGAGATCCCCAAGAAACTGCGACAATACCATTTAACATTCAGTTTGAGTGAGAAACTTGAGTGGGAAAGAACTATGCCAAACCTAAATATGGGTAATTACATTGGGACGTCAGCTGAGTTGGCTGGAGTGGACCAGGGAGGGAGGGTAGCATAAAAGATGTTGAGCAATGCTGGCAGGTGTTTAAGAAAAAGTTCATGACTCACAGCAAAAATATATCCCAGTGAGGAAGAAGAACACCAGGAAGAGAATAAACTGACCATGGTTATCCTGGGAAGTTAAGAATGATATCAAATTGAAAGATAAGGTAGACAATATGTCTAAGATTAGCAGTAAACCAGAAAATTGGGAAAGTTTAAAAAGCCAACAAGTATAAAAAGATAACCAAAAGAAAGGGGAGAAGGTAAACTCTGAGGGCAAACTAACCAAGTAAAACTAGACAGTGGAGAGTCTTTAAATTTTTAAAAAAGGAAAAGAGAGGCCAAAAGAGGGGCTTAAAGAACAAGGCTGGGAAACAGTAATGGGGCATCAAGAAACAGCAGAGGAGTTGAATAAATACTTTGCATCAGTATTCAAGGTAGAGGACATGAACAGCAATTCAAAAATACTAATTAATTAAGGGGTAGGAGGTGGGGTAGGAAAGAGAGAGAGGCAGAGAGAACACCTTCCATGTAACAAGCTTTATCAAAAAAGGGAAGGAGATAGAACACAGGTATGTATAGGCGATTTAGCTTAATGTCTGACATTGTGAAAATCAGTCTCTTATAAAGAGTATAATAGTACAGCATTTAGAAATACATAATATGATCAAGCAGAGTCAGCATGGCTTCATAAAGGGGGAATCATGCCTGATAAAATCTACTAGAATTAATTCTTTGCTGGCAGTGGGGGATATAACAAGCAGGAGAGAAGATCCCATGGGATTCAGGACAGTATATTAGCATGGATAGAGAATTGATCAACTAAAAGAAGACAAAGAGTTGAGATAATGGGAACATTTTCAAGATGGCCAGCAGTAACCAGTGGAGTGCCATAGGTATCAGTGCAGGGGCCACAATTATTGACAATATGTTATTTATCCCTTGGAACGCAGATATGAACACACAATAGTCAAGTTAGCGAATGACACAAAAATAGGTTGGTAGGCAAGTGGTGAGGGTAACACAAAGAGACTGCAGAGAGATACAGACAGGTTAAGTGAGTGTGCCAATATGTGGCAATGGCATATAGCATAGAAGAATGTGAGGTTATGCACTTTTGAATAAAGAATAGAAGAGTTAATATTATTTAAATGGAGAAAGATTGCAGAGAGCTGCAGCAAAAAGGGATTTGGAAGTTCTCATTCATGAACCATAAAAAAAAGCAGGTAATTGGGAAGGCAAATGGACAGCTGGCCTTTATTTCAAAGGGAATGGAGTGTAAAAGTAAAATAAATTTTAAAAATTGCTAAAACTATACAAGATATTAGCTGGAACCACATATAGAATACCGTGAACAGTTTTACTCCCCATATCAAAGGAAATATAAACTGGTAGTGGATGCAGAGCAGAGAAGGTCCATAGGCTGATGCTGGGTATGGCAAGATCTTCTTACTGAACATGTTCAGCAGGTTGGGTTTGTACACGTTGGGAATATAGAGGATTGAGAGATCTTATTGAACCATATAATATTATTTGGGGTTTGACCGGGTAGGTGCAGGGAGGTGTTCCCCCTTGTGGCAGAGTATAGGACTAGAGGGCATAATCTCAAACTAAGGGGTCACCCATTTAAGACAGAGGAAAAATTTCTTCTATGATTGTAATTAATGGGTGGAATTCTCTACCACCAAAGGCTAACAAGGCTGAATTGTTACATATATTAAAGGCTGAGATTGATTTATAATTGATAAGGGAATCAAGGGTTACAGGGATAAAGGTAGTGAAGTGGAGTTGAGGATTATTAGATCAACCATAATTTCATCAATGGGAGATTTTATTTATTCACATGTGGGATGTTGGCGTGGTTCGCTGGCCAGCATTTATTGTCTAACCCTAGGTGCCCTTGAGAAACTGGTGATGAGCGGTTGATTTACAATGCAGTTAGGGAAGGAATTCCAGGATTTTAACCCAGCGACAGAGAAGGAACACCAATACATTTCCAAGCTCGGAATGTGGCTTGGAGAGGATCTTGCAGGCGGTAGTGATCCCATGTATCTGCTGCTATTGTCCTTGTCTTTCTAGATGGTAGTGGTTGTGGGTTTAGAAGGGGGCTGTCTAAGGATCTTTGGTGAATTTCTGCAGTGCATCTTGCAGATAGTACACACTGCTGCAGCTGAGCAACAGTGGTGAAGGGAGTGAATGCTTGTGGATATGGTGCCGATCAAGTGGGATGCTCTGTCCTGGATGGTGTCAAGTTTTTTGAGTGTTGTTGAAACTGCACCCATCCAGGTGAGTGGGGAGTATTCCATCATACTTCCAACTTGTGCTGTGTAGATGATGGACTGGCATTGGGGAGTCAGGAGGTGAGTTACTTGCTGCAGTATTCCTAGCCTCTGACCTGCTCTTGTAGCCACTGTGTTTATGTGACGAGACCAAAGGTACTGGGGGATACTTGATGAGCCTAATGGCGTAGGCCTACTGCTACTTTTTATGATCATAATTATCCTCTCTCAATAGTTGTCAAAGTGGCTGTGCTAATAGACATTTAAACTTCAGAAAATTGCGTTGTTACTACTGCAAAAAGGGAGCATGTTTCTGATGATGATTCTCTCCTCTGCTGGCTATGATGTTTCCTGGATAGATCTCCATTGTCTTGTAACAGGACGTCTGGTGCAGAACTGACCTAAAGTGGGTTATTTTTAAGTCCGACTGGGGTTGGAAATAGGGTTTCCGACCCCTATCAGAATTTCTTGACTTTACTCTCCACTATTGTGTACCTCAGCAGCAGCGTGCATTATCTATAAGATGTATTATAGCAACTTATAGTGCCTTCCAAACATGTGATCTCTACCATCAAGATTAACACAAGGGTAGCAGATGCCTGGGAATACTTCCACTTGCAACTGCCCCTCCAAACCACACACCATCTAGTCTTGGAATTACTTTGCTGTTCCTTTACTTTGATCAGAATCTGGAACTCCCTCCCTATATAACATGGACTGCAGCGGTTCAAGATGGTGGCTCATCATTACCCTTCTCAAGGGAAATCAAGGATGAGCAATAAATGCTGGCCTTGGCAATAAATGGTCATATACAAAGAACAAATAAAAATAAGTCCCCTTTATGTAAAGAAAGGCTCCACTTCAAAAGAAATTTAAAAATCTGACAAACAAGATAGTAAAATGATAGCCAAACTTACTTCTGAAGAAACAGCAATGCCCAATTAGTGAAGGACATTAAATGCTCTCTATAATTTTGATCTCAAAAGCCACAATTCTTGTGAATTGTTATGGGAATCACACTGAAGTTAAAGCGACTAATTGAGGTTGCATGCCAGCTCAAAGGCACAGCAGATGAGAGGGAACTAGTGAATTCCAAAATAGAAGTGATAATTAGCCACAGTTAGGATGATATGGAAACATGTCTAAGGCATACGGTAATCGGTGCTCGTGCAACTTAAGGCATCATGTTTATTCAATTAAATCATTTAATTTCCTCTGGTTAGGCTGACATGCAAATTTCCTTTGCAAACTATTTTAATACAGTTATTAATTAACAAGTATATAGTAGAGGAAATTAAATCCTTAAATAGCTGAGTGATTTAAAATACATGAAAATAAAGCATATGTTATGGTCTTTAGATCTCATTAAACATTGCAATATTATTTGATAGCATGAAAGGTTTATTGAAGATTTGGTCTTTCATGGTAAATAGGATGAAGGCAAAACAAAAAAAAATGAAACTGTGGACATCAGAATACAGAGAATAAAAAAGAACACTAAAGATAAAATCAGTGAAACTAAAAAAGATTTTCCACAGAAATCAAACAGGCTGGATTTGTGAATCACTGTACGTATATCTCTAGAATTATGACTGAAGTTAAAAGGCTAATATCATTGAATCAAAATTATTCAATTTGAGAGTCACCAGTTTCAGCATCGCTACTGGTGACAGATACATAATATTGCAACAAGGCGAAGCTCATACTAGCCCAGTGAATCAAATATTACCTTCCATGACAGGTATCAAGACAAATACCACAATTAGATAAGTTTAATGGAACTGGCTTTTAGTGTTAAGCCAAAACAAATTCTTTTTTCCGTAACCTTTCAAGGAATTGGGTAATAGCAGCATTACTTATATTGGACTGCAACATGAATTTAAACTTTAACTGAGGAAAATGCAATTATGTTAGAGTACTCCATTAAAACTCACCATGAATTCATTAGCTTTTTACATTGATTTCATGTGGCTCCAACTGTGTTTAAATATTTTACAATAATGAACTATCCTGTGGCTAATATGGTGCAAATTAAAGTGACTAAGAAATTCAATCGTTTCTGGATTTTTCTTCCAATGTATCAGGGTCTTACAAATAGGGCACAAAAGACAATTAGAAAACAAAAACAGGAGACAAGAAAATATAATCACCTCTCCATTCATGATCCTGGTTTTTTAGTGCAGGAAGACAGATTGGTTTGATTACATTCTCGTACATGTTCTGATCGAGTAGGCCTCGAACCTCCAGCAGCTGTAGCATAATACTGGTGAAGAGGTATGAAAGGTCGCCTGTCAAACCATTTCCATCTATTTCACTGGTGACTCTACTATAAAATCGAAGAAGATGATGTCGTAAAGCACTGTCCTTTAGAAGTTCTTGAGCTATTGCACTGCAGGACAGGATATTTCTCTGAAGCCATCTTAGTACAGAGAAACACTCAGATTCACTCATTGGATTTTCAATTCCTGACTCGATAACCCATTTCACTATCAAACATGTGGTTGCTTTAATAGCACTGTCTATTTTATCCTGGCTCTCCTGGAAACCTAAGGTTTCACTTTGGAAGACTGCAGCCCAGTGTGTGAATATAGACCTCAATGATACTTTACAGTCTTCTAGACAGGTCTCTTCCACCCCGTTCTCCGTATCATCCTGTGTGTCACCCCTCTTCCTTCTACTGTGCTGAGATCCTCTCCAACCATGTCCTTTAGGTTTGTTCTTCTCTTTGTTAATTTCTGAAAAAGATTAATACATAGTGGAATCAATAGGAGGATATGAGGGCACTCATTTTTACAGTTAAGAAAAACTTTCCATTCAGAGGAATTAATTACTGATTTTACATTAGTATAATCTATAGTCATTCAAACAGGTTAATGGCTTTTACCTCTTGTCAACAGTTTAAATTATAGAATGCTTGAAAAAGCCACAAACTTCTCTTCCTGCAAAATATTCCATTAATATCAAGTAGATAGTTTTTTTTTAATTTACTTGTGGGACATGGACATCACTGGTTGGCCAGGATTTATGGCCCATTCCTAGCTGTCCTTGAGAAGGTGGTGGTGACATTTTTCTTAACTATGAAATCCACATGCTGTATGTTAACCCACAATGCCCTTAGGGAGGGAATTCCAGGATTTTGACCCAACGACAAGTCAGGACGGTGAGTGGCTTGGACGGGAACTTGCAGGTGGTGGTGGTGTTCCCATGTATCTGCTGCCCCTATCCTTCTAGATGGAAGTGGTCGTGGGTTTGGAAGGATCTTTGGTGAATTTCTGCAGTGCACCTTGTAGATAGTATACACTGCTGCTACTGACCATTAGTGGTGGAGGGTGTGGATGTGGTGCCAATCAAGTCGGTTGGTTTGTCCTGGACGGCATCAAGCTTCTTGAGTGTTGTTGGAAGTGCACCCATCCAGACAACTAGAGAGTATTCCATCACACTCCTGACTTGTGACTTGTAGATGCTGGAGAGGCTTTGGGAGGTGAGTTACTCGCCACAGTATTCCTAGTCTCTGACCTGCTCTTGTAGTCATTGTGTTCATGTGGCGCGTTCAGTTCAGTTTCAGGTCGACAGTAACCCCAGGATGCTAATAATGGGTGATTGTCAAAGGCGGTGATTACGTTGTCTCTTATTGGAGATGGTCATTGCCTGGCATTTGTGTGGCATGAATGTTACTTGTCACTTGTCAGCCCAAGACAGGTCATGTAGCCTTTGGGCTGGGAATGACAACAGTATCTGAGGAGTTGAGAATGATACTGAACATTGTGAAATCATTGGCAATCATCCTCACTTCTGACCTTATGATGGAGGGAAGGTCATTGATTAAGCAGGTGAAGATGGTTGGGCCTGGGGACACTACCCTGAGGAACTCCTGCAGTGATGACCTGGAGCTGAGATGACTGGCCTCCAACAACCACGACCATCTTCCTATGTGCCAGGTACGACTCCAACCAGCAGCGAGTTTGCCCCCAATACCCATTGATTCTAGTTTTGCTCCGGCTCCTTGATGCCACACTCAGTTGAAAGTGGCCTTAATGCTGAGGGTTGTCACTCTTACCTCACCTTTGGAATTCAGCTCATTTGTCCATATTCAAATCAAGGCTGTAATGAGGTCAGGTACTGAGTGGCCTTAGCGGAACCTAAACTGGTGTCAGTGAGCTGCTTGGTAGCACTGTTGATAACACCTTCCATCACTTTACTGATGATCAAGAGTAGATTAAAGGGGGTGGTAATTGGCTGAGTTGGATTTGTCCTGCTTTTTGTGTACAGGACATACCTGGGCAATTTTCTACATTGTCGGGTAGATGCCAGTGTTGTAGCTGTATTGAAAGAGCTTCGCTAGGGGAGCAGTAAGTTTTGGAGTAGTACTATTGCCAGCATGTTGTCAGGGTCCATGGTCTTTATAGTATCCAGTACCTTCAACTACTTCATGATATCACCTGGAGTGAACTGAATTGGATGAAGGCTGGACTCTAATGCCGGGGAACACTGGAGGAGGCACAGCTGGATCACAACTTGGCACTTCCACTGAAGGTTGCTGCGAATGCTTCAGCCTTATCTTTTGCACGGATATGTTGGGTTCTTCCATCATTGAGGACTGGGATATTTGTGGAGCCTCCTCCTCCAGTGAGTTGTTTAATTGTCCACCACCATTCATGACAAGGTGTAGCAGGACCACAGGGCTTAGATCTGATCTGTTGGTTGTGGGATCACTTAGCTCCATCACTTGCTGTCTATACTGTTTGGCACACAAGTAGTCCTGTTTGCTAGCTTCACCAGGTTGATGCCTCATTTTTTAGGTATGCCTGGTGCTTTTCTGGCATGTATTCCTGCATTCTTCATTAAACCTGGGTTGATCTCGTCACTCTTACTGATGCTGTCATGGCCAGATGCATCTGTAGCCAGCGATTTGGTAATGATGAGATCAAGTATGTTCTTCCTTCTTGTTGGCTCCCTCACCACCTGCCATAGACCCAGTCTAGCAGCTATGTCCTTTAGGACCTGACCAGCTCGATCAGTAGTACTGCTGCTGAACCACATGGTCGGGTCTCCAGAAAATTAGCTGAATTTCTTGATTAATAGTTCAGTGATTATTCCACTTGGCCATCACCTCCCACTGAGGCCAATTATGGCCAATAACTAATTGTCTATGATAATAACACAAAATAAGTAATGTTGGTACTATTTGTTTGATGTTTGTTATAGTTAGCTGGTGCTTAGTGTGTGTTCAAGTTATACCGTAGTTAGAAAAATGGTCACTGGTAGATTAGTGACAAACCATATATTCTCCTCTGACAGCCAACCCCAGGGATTGAACCCAAAAATTTCAGAACAAAGGAGTAAGTGGGGTTGAATTACAATTAGGAGGGAACAGTAAAACCAAACAAATATTTCACTGTGTAAAAATATTTCACTGTGTAAGGAATGAGAGTAAGAAATAAATTCTAGTTATCATCAAAGTTTCAAAGCGGTAATGACACCGATGGGTTAATAACTGTGATTTTAAATGTTGATATATTTTCTTCTAAAACGGGTGAGAGTATTGTCTGGCACTTTGCAGAGTGCAACAGTAGAGGCTGAACTCAGTCATATATGATTCAAAACTATTGCAAATGATGGCTATTTTTACAAAATGCAAGTACAGGCTAGGTTTTTCTTAAGCAGAGAAATAACAGCGAAAAGTTTTAAGCGATTTAAATGATTTTGCAAGTCCTCAACTTCCTAGCCACTAGAGTTCACTTTATTTATTCTGTATGGCTAAATTAAGCATGCGTGTCATCCTCTCAAAACCACTACCTGTATAAAGTTTGACCCCATGATGTTTGATCTAAAAAGTTGCTCTCATAAAACTTGCTTTTGTGTTTATATGTGGCATTTTATGGCTGATTATGTAAACTATTTACATAAAAATGCTCACGGCGACCACACAAGAAGCTGTAATAAAACAAAAGTCAGAAAAGGACTGAAAGTGAATAATAATGAAATATGAGAAGAAAATTCTTTTAGCAATATATCTTAGCAATAAATTGACCCCAGCTGTCTTATTTGCAACATGGTCTCTATCGTTTGTGTGCAAGAGAAAAGTTGCCATCCCATTATAACCTTTGAAATGATAAAATCTTGCAGAACTTAAAGAAGACAAGATAAACTTTATAGTTTGTTCGTTCATTAGGAACAATAGATTTTTATGACGTCTCCTGGTCCATTTCTTTAAATGTAAGCAGTTGTGTCAACAGATGAGCCGTCAGTAGATCAACCCACAAATCTATGCTTCACAAATAATGTAAGTAACCCATTTAAATTAACTCATTCCAGCTAATTTAGGAACACAACTTTTTTTTATTGCATTTGTTTCTTGCACTAATTGGAGCAGAGCAAGGAATTATATGCATTGAACATCATGTAGATAGGTCAGATTTGTGGAGGAAACAACTAAACATTTGGGTTCAACGACTTTCCATCAGAATTAATGAAGAATCATTGAACTCATAAATGGGGAATAAATTCCTCAGACCAATGGAGGCAGCTTTAGAGGTTTGGAGTGGGCAGTGGGATGCAGTCAGTGGGGTGGGATTGGCTAAAATAACACTCGGCCAGCATCTGACAACCTCTGACCTTTTTTGTGTGTTTTTGCCAGAGATGGACACATAGTGGGGACAGCAATTGTTCTGGCAGCAGTGGGAATCCAATCAAGGTCATTAAGGAGCTAATCGGTGCCCGTTACTGCAGCAATTTTGCAGGCAGTGCACTGGCCCCTAATCTGTTGTGTCTGTATCCCGTCAACTAAGAGATGGCTGTTCTGTGGGAGGCTAAAGCTGCTTTGCAGCTCAAAGAGTTCTGTGGATGATTGTTTCTGATCGTTATGAACTGGACAAGATCACAGTATTCCCCTCTCCAGTACAGATGGCAGCTCCATTGCTTCCTTGTCACTTTGCCCTCAGCAATACTCCCGCTGATCCCATAATGAGGGCTGCCAGTTTCCTGTGCTGTGGCCACACTGTCTGTAACTCCCTCTTCAGGTACAGGCCTGGTAACTGTGCTGTTGCAATGAGCAGATTTGACCGTGGTAATTGCCCGGTCTCGCAGTTATTCACGACTTTGGTAAAATTCAGCTGGTTAACACCGTTTTACTCTCCCTAAATACTGCCTGGCCATCGGAATGTTTTCAGTATCACATGTACACCTTTCCTAATCAGAAAACTATAACATATGGAGCTTTTTACATCCAAGTTCTAACAAATTCTAACTCAAGCAGAATGCTTGCCCTTTTGATAAGCAGCAGGCTTTATTTATTTGAAGCTGATAGTTTAGTGACTATTTTTATTAGAATAAATTCTAAAATATAGTATTTCAATATTAAAATGGATTGGTTGAAAACAAAGTAAAAACGTAAGACTTACGTAATATTTCCTTAACTTCATATTTATGGGCCAAAGTTTGCAACTCCTCCTGTATATGGGACTCCTTTCCCACAATACTCCACTTATATAACAATAACAAGGCCTCTGTATGAGACAGAACTCTTTCATTTATGGTAATCCAGCCCACTTCCTTGTAGTTATCGAAAGCACCAGAACGATGATGTAAAACCGAACTTAATATCTGTAAAAATTCTGCAAATGTTTTGGTGTCAACCTTTATCCTGTCAAGATAAAGCAAATCATTTAAGGGAATTATTTTAAGCATAATGTTGTCTCAATTTAAAAGTAATATCTATTAAGTGGAGATGAAAGAATTCCCTTCGGATTTTCCAACCTTTTTGTGAGGTTCATATGGTGCCTGATCATGACATCACTTGTTAAATTTGCTGGAATACAGCACCATGGACATGAACCAGTGTTCTAAATAAACACGGCCCACAACGTTATCCTTTAACATATAATTCATGCATCAGCTTGGCTCAACTGGGTCTATTGCGCGCCATTGAGGAGAACCACAGCAGAGCTTCAGCACATAACTTGCACTTACATGTAGTACTGAAAGGATTCAACATTTTTGAATATTACGTACTTCTAATGTGAGGTTAGACCAAGTTCCCATTCTGATGATCCTATGACATTATTCAAAGGAAAGGGAAATTCCCCTATGTGCTGAATTAAATCCAACTGTCATTCAATATCACCTTAAATGGATTAACTGTTCATTCAGTACTTGCTTGTTTGTGTAAAAGAAATGCTTTGAAGAGGTTAAATGTGCAAGATGCTAAGCGAATGCACATATTACATCAGTAAAAATAAACTCCCTACAGAATTTCATTAATATAAATTTCTTACCAAATGTGTTGCATTAGAACAGTCAGAACATATAGAAATTCATGTATCAGCAGAAGAGGCAAAAACTTCTGAGTCTTTTCTTTGTTTCCTAGGTTAGTGAACCACAAAGTGTGTAGGAGCGAAATCAAATCAGACATCAGTCTGTTTTCTAAAACCCTGGAAAAAAAATACAAATCAGTTCCAATTACATGCAACAGATAATGTAATTTTGATAAATTTAGATAATTCTCCCTAAATGGTATAAAAAGCAACATATAATGATGAACGTGCAAGATATCACAGGATATATGTATGCTTTCTTTCAAATTTTCAAAACACTTTAAAAGGCCCAAAAGTATATTGCAGAAATATTTTGTGTCCTTGTATTTGCTCTGTAGTGCATCATAAATATGTTTGACATATGCTGGAGTAATAGGTTCACTTTCCCTTGTAAATAATAACAGTATAAAATTGGAACAAACACCACAGAGCAAGCATGTACAAATTATACAAATGTTTAAAAAAAACGTTATAACTTGGCAATAAATGACTTCATTTAAATAGAAGGTAAATTAATAAATTGAAATAGATGTATATATCTTCAAAAATAACTTGAAGGAAAGCCAGTTGTTGAAACCATACAGGTGTGAACATACCGTCTCTGTAAGATATGCAATATCCATGTCAGTAAATTGTGGTCTCTGATCAGCTGATATGCTGCTTTTGTGATGTGGGCAGCATGTATCAGTATCTGGATTATCTGTTTCTTTAAATGAAACAGAAAATATTAAAACGCTTTGAAAACTTAAAAACATTTAAAACCAAAATAACATTCAATGGCCTACCCTGTTGCTAAAGTTTTACCCTTTCTGCAGAGTTGATTTTATTGCTACTTTAGCCTGGTTTCAAAATAGAAACTGCAGCCTACCTCTGCTGTCTCATCACACAATGGGCTGTTAAAAAAGGCAAGGAGAACATGGATGATTTTCTGACGGTCACAAAGCTCATAGCAGTCTTTGTCCTTTAAACCATTTATAAGGAGTTCAAAAATCCATTCACGTTCAGTCTTGTGCTGAAAAATAAAATGAAAGATCACGTATTTTAAAAAAAAAGAACAGAATCAGGATGTTCTTTTCATCACGGTATACAAGTTGAAATTCAGCTTATTTCACCTGGCACTGCGCTAACTGCCTTCAGTGGCTTCCCATACTGAAACTGGAACCGTCTATAATAAAGTTTTGGCCAATATTTAATCATTTAAAAAAAAATTAAATTCTCCCACCCCACCTCATCGGTCCAGTTTCTTTTATGGAGGAGTCTGTCACAGCAGGTTTCCTCGGAAATAATACATTCAAGATATTGATGTGAAAGCCTAGATGATAAATTTTACCAGATGAATTGTATCACTGTTGAGCTCAATCCTCGTCACATTCCAAAGGCCATACCTACTGTTTATTTCCAGATGCATTGTGAGCAGGAATTAGAACACTGTCCAAGATATTCTTTTTCTTAAGCCAGGGCTTGCTCTTCCTCACACTCACCATTAAGACAAGCTAACTCAACACATGAGGAATTGAATTAGATTTTCTTGATCTGTTTAGTTTAGTACCAAAGCACACAATGCCTTAAATCACTGAAGAAAATTATTTTTTATGACTATTGTTATATATCTGTGAAAACTTTTTATCAACAAGTGAGCAGCATACCATAAAAAAAGGGAAACAATTTTACCTCCATGTCAAAGCTGTAGAAAAGCTTGAAAAACCCAGGCACTTTTCTCAAGTCCAAATATTGATGTGTCAATAGGAAATTATTAATCTTCATGTACATGTGTTCCTCTATAGGTATGTGGGAAAAACAAATTTTACAAATTTATTTTAACAAAAAATGCAAGTTTGATTTTTCAAGATTAGCTTTTAAATATAACTCCGAGCATATACAATTAGATTTGATCATAGGTTTAATTTTTGCTTTTCAATTACAATAACCCACCCCATTCCCTCGGCTGGAAAAACTGTACCTTATTTTCTTGATGTTAAAAATCTAATTTTTCCATTCTTGCCGTATTTTTCCAGCTGACCCACCATTGCTCACATTGTTCAAGGCCTGGGAAAACTCTTCCTAGTTATTTACTAGGTATACTTTAGGGTGATAGGATCTTGCTATAACTATAAATGCATGTCAAAATACATATTTGCTCAAATAAGTGATGTTTATTATATGATGTTCATTGTATCATATAAATCATTTTTAATTTCATCTAGTTAGAAATTTATGTTTCAAATATGATTTTTAAAATAAAAGCAATGTGCAGCAGATGCTGACAATCTGAAATCAAAATGGAAAATCAGCAGTTTTACCAGCATCTGTGGAGAGAGAAACAGAGTTAACTGATCAAGTCTGATAGAGTCATAGAGATGTACATCATGGAAACAGGCCTGTTGGATCCAACTCGTCCATGCCAGCCAGATATCCTAAATAAATCTAGTCCAGTTTGCCAGCATTTGGCCCATATTCATCTAAACCATTCCTACTGATATAGCAATCCAGATGCCTTTAAAATGTTGTACCACCTCCACCACTTCCTCTGGCAGTTCATTCCATACACCGACCACCCTCTGCATGAATAAGTTACCCCTTAGATCGCTTTTAAATCTTTCCCCTCTCCCCTTAAACCTATGCCCTCTAGTTTTGGATACCCTTAACCTGGGGAAAAGACCTATCACCCTATCAATGCCCCTCATGAGGGTCAAACCTCAGCCTACGATGCTCCAGGGAAAACAGCCTCAGCCTACTCAGCCTCTCCCTATAGCCCAAACCCTCCTACACTGGCAGCATCTTCGTAAATCTTGGCTGAACCTTTTCAAGTTTAACATCTTTCCTATAGCAGACAGGCCAGAATTGAACACAGTATCCCAAAAGTGGCCTAACCAATGTCCTGTACAGCTGCAACATGATCTCCCAAATCATGTACTCAACGCACTGACCAATAAAGGCAAGCGTACCAAATGCCTTCTTCATTACCCTGTCTACCTGCGATTCCACTTTCAAGGAACTATGAACCTGCACTCTAAGGTCTCTTTGTTCAGCAACACTGCCCAGGACCTTACCATTATGTGTAGAAGTCCTGCCACGATTTGCCCTACTGAAATGTAGCATCTCACGTTTATCTAGATTAAACTCCATCTGCCACTCCTTGGCCCATCTGATCAAGGTCCTGTTGTACTCTGGGGTAACATTCTTCACTGTCTACGAGAACCACCCATATGATAAATCTGCTTGAGAACCCAGAACTTTTAAAAGTGGTTTAATCTATATAAAGACCCAAAGATCTTCTAAATTCAGATATTAGTTCTTTCAGATAATCAGAGTGGAAAAAAGGGGAGATTTTACTTGACTTTCCTTCTACTGTACAATATTTAGCAATAGAAGTATGACATATTATCATTGCTGTGGTTAGTTCCAGTTCTGACATGGTCTGTTGGCCTTTTAACTGAAGCCATAAATCTTGGCTCACTTCACCAAACATATTTCAATCTTTAATTGTCGATGCTTCCACCCATCCTGATTGCCATAATATATTCCACTTCAACAAATGACTTCTGTAAACAATAATAATGTTATTTCTCTGTCTGGAACTTAATGGATTTTCAAATATCAGGATCAGAAAATCAATTCTCTAATTATCATAGGTACATGGTAACCACCACATCAATGTGTCAAAAGTTGAAATTTAATTGAATTGTCCACAAGCCATTTCATATAAAATGGCATTTGGTAACAGACAAATAAAACAGAATCATAGGTGACTGGAAGTCATAGATAATTTACAGATACTATTTATCAAGATGACATCGGGGATGAGGCACATCAGTTAGATGGAGAGATTAGAGAAGCTCTGATTTTCCTTACAAGCAGAGAGGGTTAAGGTGACATTTAACAGAGCTGTGCAAAATTTTGCCGGGTTTTGATCGGGTGCAGAGTTAGAAATTGGTTCAATGTTAGGAAGGCTAGTAATCAGAGAACATAGAATTAAGATAATTAGCAAAAGAACTGGGTGGATAGGAGAGCTTTTATTTTTCCAAGCAGTAAGTTATCAGGATCTGGAACACATTGTTTGATAAGAATTGTGAAAGCAGATTTGATAGTAATTTTGAAAAGGGAGTTGGTAAGTACTTGTGAGGGGAGTCTATAGGGAATGAGCAGGGACAGGGACTAAATTGAACAAGTCTTTCAAAGATACAAAGGTATATTTCACAGGTATGATGGTGCGAGTGACCTCCTTCTGTGCTGTATGGTTCTATGACACCTGCGATTCCTTAAACTTACATTGCCACCGCAGAATTAGTTGACACAGGATTGAAATGGAAAGGTTCAAATAAACATACTGACTAGAAGTACCCCCATCTATAGTGGAAGAAATTGGGGATAATATGTTTACTGGTATATTTACTGGGTATACTGCCTGGTGATAGGATCTTGCTATAACTATAAATGCTTGTCAAAGTGGATATTTGCTCAAACGACTGATGTTTATTACATAATGTTTGAATGGAAGATGGTGGCTTGAATATAGATGCAGTTGAGATGAAATGTATGTACAGACATAAAGGAAAATGACAGTAGCCCATGTCACCGAAAACATAGCAAGATCACACGAGAATTCATAATGTTCGAACAATGTTGATGTTTGATTATTTACCTACATTATTATTTAATTATCTTCATGGCCAGGAAATGAACTGAGGTATCTGTAGGTATTTATTTCCAGTAGGAAGTTAAAAAAGAGCCTTCTGACAGTATAAATGATCTGTTGATGGATGGGGTTTGGTCTGTATTTTATTTTTCCATGATCTTCTAAAATCTTTAATCAGTAAACAATGGAATAATAAATATTGCCACAGACATTATTTGAAAATTAATTGTGTTTAATGGTGTGTAGGCCAAGGGCATTAACAGCACTCACTTAAGCTCCTATAAATAAACACATACTAAAAATTGTGGCTGTTGATTTAGGAGGTACATGTTTGCAGTGTGTAACACCAAATAAATATAAAATTGCGCAAAGATTAGCTCTAGTTGTATTCTTCACTAACTAGCTTTCTGCAGTGGAGAGATGTATGTCATACAACACATGGTGACTTCACCAGAGACTGACCTGAGTGAACAGTCTTATGTTCTACTGAATTTAATCATTGTAGACAAAGTAAACACACTATTGAATGTGCTGTTACACGGTGGATGAAAACAAATCGGTTTCCTTCAGGCTTTGTTCCAACATCTGCCAACCACATTTCAGAAAAACACGATTTTCAAATCACATTACAGGTTTTTCAGCCACTGATAATGAGCTTTCTGAGTCTGTTTCTATAAATCAAATTGTCACTGTGATCCTAATTGTTCATAAGAATGAAAACAAACTTAGTATTTTCTGATCTTTTTTAATTCGTATTATGTGAAATATTATGTAGCATGTTACCTAATTGCCAGAAAAGCCTACAAAAGCCTCACCTAGTCTGCATGTAAGGGCCCTGACAGTGCCAGCACAGAACCTGGGATCCTACACAACACTATTCATTCCAACAGTCAGCAATCCGACTGTCAGTCAAACCGTTTCCTCCTCATCAAACCTCACCATACCATTTACCTAAAGGACACTGACCTAAATGGCAGATGCAACAAAGTAGAGGTCAAGGCATCAAGGAGCTCAAATTAAGTGCTTCACTTGTCGAAACAAACATTAACATAATTCCACACAGATGGCTACGCACACCCAAGTGAATCCTGTTGTGCAGCCAAAGTCTTTTCCATATGTTTCCTATTACTCTCACAATCTCTGCTCAGCTGGAATCATGTTGATCATTTCCCTGCTTTGACAGATGAGATTTATGTGCTGGACATTTTTAGAGGTGGAATCTGTGGTAAAAGATAAAGTCACCAGAGTCATTAGAGAGACACTGCTGGTGGTTTAACCTGAGGGACATCACCCCTCAGGCAAGGAGAAAGGTTGAGAAGGAAATTCACTCATGTAACTTCAGCTGGTGTGGGAATTAAGCCACTCCACTTTACAAACCAGTCATCCAGCCAACTGAGCTAACCATTTAAGCTATTTGTCTTGCACTCATCAGGACAGGCATAAGAATATAGAATTTCAAAGTGAACACCAATTACACTGCATGAGAAAAAGAAAGTTGATTTGATTGACAAGTGGACCTTGATTGGTTGGGGCACTGCCATGAAGAATTCACCAGGAAACAGTGATTCCAAAGCTTCCATATAAATTCCAAAAATGCAAGTCGATTGATTGGTCAAAGCGTGTTACTGGAATGCACTAGAAGACAAAGTGCCCAAGCTTTAGTTGAACTGAAAAGCTGTAAAGCCTGGACAAACACTCTTTGCCTACAGAGGACCAGGGCCTGCATATGAAAACATATAGCTTCCAGCAAGAGAATGTGAGCCCCTTGCAAGCCCTACTGATGATCCTAAATTGGTAGCTAATGTAATTCTTGGCACAATTAGGATTGTTGAATCATGGAATCACATCTAATGTTGGACTCTGTGCCCTGAGTTTTGCAAACACAGTCTGGCAGAGTATGATTAGCACTCCATATGTTCCTAACAGCCTAACAGATATATTGGTTACTACCATCCTCCAATTGTGGTTGTGTGCAAGATGAAAGGCTTTAACATCATGTTTCTTTATTTCAGCGATACTGAAGTTCTGTGCTACCAAATATCTAGTTAGAGTTGAGTCAGAGAAAAGTTTTAAACTTGACAATACCCAAATCATGGCATTTTAGTTAGTGGTAACATCAAATCAACATGAATCACATGACCTTTAAATGCTAAGTGGCAATATCTAATGGTATCATCAGGGTTCTGGGTCACATCCACCTTTCTGTTGCCAATGCATAACATCTCGTGCCACCCTATTGATCTCCAGGGCGTACTCCTCCGAAAATTGTCAAGATGGGTTACAGGTGTTGGTCCATCCTCCTATTTTCTGCCTTCACCTGGAGTAGTGTACTCTTTTCTCTTGCAATAAGATCAAGCAGAGTTATGACTATGAGAAGTGGATTGAGTATTGAGGATATATGACAATTTTTAGGTAAGAATGAATGAGAGATGGCAATGGGATGAGGAAGAGTATGAATATTGGAAATTGAGGTGGAGATTTGAGGTGGTAGCGGAGAGAAGCAGATGCGTGGAACTGCAAGGTGTTGGTCAGGAGAGTGCTATTCAGTAAGTCACATGGTGATGGATGACATCTAAAAGTAGGATGGCACTCATCTTTTCTAAGTTCATTAAGTCATTAAATATTCCTAATACTCTATGTAGGTCCTGGGCACCATATTCCTGCTGTAGAGAGCCCTTCAAACTCCAGCCATGCCTGTTTTCTCTTCTAACTGTCCTTAGAAAACAGGATGTACTTTCATATCATCACTACCATTTGCAAAATCTAAAAGGAGAATCAAGAGAAATAGGTAGCAGCACTCCCACACCTTCCTTTGGTTTATTTGCCATTATAAGCTTTCAAGATCAAGGTTTTCTGCAGCAATTCATTTCCCTATTGGGTTCCCTTTAAAGAGAGAGCCTTCATTGCCAGAGCTTGGGTTGTCATCATGCTTGTCTGCTGTGATTGGTGGAGAAACCATGATGTGCACATGTTGATGCTGTGCCTGAGTTGAAGAGCCATGCTAAAGTCTGCTGATTATACAAAGACAAGTTCCTGTGGCTTCTCTGCCTACATATAATTCTGGTTGCAGATTCTAAAAGCACTAATACAGATATTTTGAAGATAAATTAAAATTTTAATTGTAAATTGTTCAGTTTTTTTACAGTAAAAATACATGGTTAGTTTAACTTATTCTTTCTTACCTATACTTGTGATCCAATCATAAAGTAACCATGCTCAACATCTTCCCATTGTTTACTCGAATATCAATTATGCTAAATATCATTCTGAAACTCTTCCTCAACTTCAAAGCAGAAAGTGCTTTCACTTTGAAAGAACATGGATCAGTCATTTTACAATTCTCTGCCTTTAAATGGATCCAATATCAAAAATTGAAATGTACACTAGGAAGTTGAAAGTGCTTTTCTCACAAACCTGGTTTTAGCATTTGTTGAGCAACTTTAGCAACATAAAGTGCCAAGCAGAAGGTGAATCTGGCATTAGGTTGTCGGATCCCATTTTTCACCACATCCAGTAGGTACAGCAGCTACACAGCAAAAAGAGAAATGAAGTCACACGTTACAATTTTGAACAATAAAACTTTCAGCATTTAGTACAGGTCCTTAGTTGAAAGTGAATCTAATTACTTATTACTAATTACTTAACTCAAAAGAAAATAACATGCATGGAAAATGAAAGCGATGTGGGCTGAAACATAGAGGTAATTCTGCCACTATAAATCACCAGTGCAGCCATACTTGGAACAATGTGTACAGTTCTGATCACTGTAGCACAAATGGGCCATTGTACTTATTGAAAACAGACAGAAGAGAGTAACCAGAAAGACTGAAGGGATTGGATTCTGAGCAGTAGGCATCATAATTGGATATGTTCTCACTGGGAGGCAAAGGTTGAGAGGTTAAATCATTGCTATTATCAGAAAATAAGGTAACAAGTCCAGGAGAGCAGGATAGAAGTCAAAAGCCCATACCTAATGACAGTAAATTCAAAACCACGGAAGCAAAATTTCAGTGAGTGGGTATTAATGGAACAGACTCATTGGGGAAAGCACAAAAGTAGTCAACATTAATTAACGCAAATGCAAATCGGATATCTTCCAGAAAATTTTTGGTTGGAGTATACATGTAACTAGAGACATGACGCCAGGTAGGGAGATTTTAGACTCCGATTTCCCAAAGCTATTCACCTCTGCAGTTTGCTCTTGTCAAGTTTGATTCTGTTGTAGACTAATTAACAGTGATGAGTTGCAATGAAAGTCAACAATTGGAACTCACTCCTCAACGTCACCGTTGGTTTACCTAAACTAAATGGACTGCAGCAGTGCACCAACACCTTAAAGGCAACTAATGATGGGAAAGGAATGCTGGCCCAGCCAGTGACACCCATATGCCATGAATGTATAATAAAATAAAAATCAGTAATTGTTACACCGTGCAACTTTCAGGATGGTAGAAGTTAACAAGATGGATCTTGATCTTTTCTCATTTAGTAATCCATATGTTGCTATCTTTAAAGTAATTTCCACCTTTAAGTATGAAACCAAAACACAGCTTCCTGGAAATCTGAAAGCAAAACAGAAATGCTGAAAATTCTCAGTAGATTAGGCAGCATCAGTGGAAAAACAGTTAACATTCCAGACTGATGACCTTTTGTTAGAAATTAACCATCAAATTCTGAAATATTAACTCTGCTTCTCCCTCCACAGATGTTAACCAATCCTCTATTCCTCTTTTTGTACAATATCCCTCGAATTCCATAAGCCCTTATCTTGCCCATCAGCTTTTGAATGGTACCTTACTAGACGTCTTTGAAAGTCAAGGTATACTACATCTACTGGTTTCCCTTTCTCTACCCAATAGTTACATGTGCAAAAAAAAAGTACTATTTTGTCAATAAAGATTTCTCTTTCATTATATCATGGTAACTTATGTCTGATCATTCTATGAATACGTGCATTGTTAAACATACACAGATTCTACCATTTTCCCAACAACTAATGTCAGCCCAACTGTCCTTTAGATCCCTGCTTTCTCCTTCGATCTTTTCATTAATGTTACAGTTGATAACTTTCAATCCACTGGGACAATTCTAGATTCCATGAAATTCTGGAAAATCATAACTATTTCATTCATCATTCCCAAAGTTCTTTTAGAACCCTAAGACATAGGCCATCGGAAATAAAACAAAGTGCTGAAAAAAAAAAAAAAAATCAGATCTGGCAGTGACAGAATCAGAGTTAACATGTTGAGTCCAATATGATTTCTTCTGACTTGCTCAGGATTTTCAGCCCCTTCTACATTAATTCAGATTTCCTGCATCTGCAGTATTTTGCTTTTATTTATTTGGCCTGTCAGGTCTTGGAGATCTATTGTCTTTTAGTCTGTTTTGTTTCTCTAATACCTTTCTACCCTGATCATGTAATTATCTCAAGCTCAAGTTCCTCATTCTCATTTGCCCCTTGGTTACTCTTTATTTTTTATATGTAATTTATAATGTCTGTCTTCACAGGAGAAGTTAAGAAATTACTTCATTTAATTTACGAAAAGGCGAGTGAAAGAAAATAAAACTATAATATCAGCATGCATGCAGGTCCTGCTGTTTCATGCTAGGTCAATCTATCATAAAATATCACTGATAAGACTGACAAGATGTTTTGAGAACTTAATGAAACCGCAGACAGCAATGAAGCTTGGAAACAGGCTAACTGGCACAATCTGTGCATGTGCCCGTGTGCCCCTGAGTGGTAATAAAGGTTCATAACTCTGACAGCATGCTAGTCTGTGCTACTGACAGTCAATGCCACATTAAGGTGCTTTTCCAATATCTGATTTCTTCCTGTGCAGAAGGTCTGTAGATATCATGGATAGTACATGGCATGTAAGACACAGTGGATTCGAAAGATGTGTTTTGAAAGATTCCACAAAGCTCTAAAAGACTTCATTAGTCCAAGACCGATACAAATTACATACCAGGCATTTCACTCACCTGCTGCTTTTCCTTAAAGCGAGCAGCCTCCAGATGCATGTAGTAATTACCCAGAATGTGATAGGCCGCAGCTCTTACATTCTGATCATAACTGCTAAGAGCTGCTACAGTTAATCCTAAAGCATTAACATCAACAAACTTGTAGCAGTCTACCACAGATTCTGCAAAAAAAAACAAAAATCACAAAGATTTCAATTTATTTGACATTTCAGAGCAGGTTTGGGATGATTGGTATTGCTTCAAGTATAAAACTGATTGTAAATAGCAGCCACTGTTTCTCTAGTTAGGTGTGGCAGTTATTTTATATTAGCAATATGCCACAAATAGCAATGGAATGAAATGTGGAATGACCAATTACTTGGTATTGGACAAGGGACTATTGTTGGCAGATAATTGAAAAACATCCTCCTTTTCTCTTAATACTAAAAGATCAGGGGTTGAAACAGCTTACTTGAAAGCAGATATGGTAGCATGTGCTTGTGGACCTATAACTTATTGCCCATCAAAGAATCCCAGAGTTAAGCAAAATCTACCAAGAGTGTCGCTACTATTGAATGGGTTCCTCACTGTGATCAGGAATGTGGTAAGAAGGTATTTTATTTGCTGTAACTTAAGGTGCTCTTTGGTAACATTTGTCTATCTAGCAAGACTTCCATCACACCCTTAACCACCCGTATTGACAACAGAGACTATCCTCCAGAGGAGAGGGCAGAAGATGAGCAGATTCTCTCTAGTATTCCAGTAGCTTCAAGGTGTCAATCTTGACAATGGCAGCTTGGAGCAAAGTAATCCTTTGTGTTAGAGTTAGGAATTTGATTGTCCTATTATTACAAAGGCACAGAGAGGTAAGCCCATCGCTTTGAGCAACTATTTTCCACACCTCAGGCTCCAGTAATATCAGAAGCTAATTTCTCATTAGGGTGAACGGAATTGGTGGATGAGTAGGGGAAATGGATTTACAAGTCATCTACACTTGTAAGGTTCCGGTTTAGCTGGTTAAAGTCTAGGAGTGCCTTGCGTACAATTGGGTTTCCCTGAGCCTTGAATGTTGTCAACCTATGCAAAGTTTTTTTTCATCTTAGGTGACTGGGATGTGCATCTACACAAAGACTTGGTGCAGTCTGTAATCAGACTAATAGAAACTCATAACTGTGTTAATTTCTTGGCAGATTGATGTGGAGACTATTAATCTTGGTGATGAACTTTCTACACATCACATACTCCTGTTAAGAACCAATGAAAAAAATCCACCACTGCTGACAAATGAACTCAGGGAACCACAAGAATAATGAAGGAAAGAAATATAAGAAAGAGAAATAGCATATTGGCAGAGATGAGGGGTGCATTCTGTTCTGAGTGTTAGGTCGAAGCAGGTTTTGAACAGAACACAGCAAGTTTATTCTGCAATTAATCTATACTATTCTTGTTCTGGGTGTATCTGATGCAGAAACATTCTGTTCTATACTCTTAGCATCTCTTACTTTAATAATTGCAAAGCAAAGGATCATTAAACAATCCTTATATTATTAAGTAATCCAAATTAAGTTTATGACTACAGCTCTTTCATAATGGAAATTACATGGTCAGTACACACAGGCTCATTTTGGAAACAGAGACTTAAAATAAAGCAGAAAAGACTGATTTTTGAACTACAGGAGGGAAAATTGATAATTTCTTTCATGTGACCGTGTTCTGTTTTGATCCTAATTTTATGCAGTTCAATGAACCAGCACATCTGTGACATTATGTCACTGAGCAATAGGACACAAATACTTATTTCAGATTTCTAGAAATCTAGACCCAGTTAACCCTAACAATTCCTTTGTGTTGGCTTCACAGCAATTTTGGTAAAGCTTGAACTAATGAATACAAAAATTTAAAACAAAACACTGAAATAATTATAACCAACGGATTGCTTTAGAAACTGTACAAATCATTTTGATGCAGTTAAGCAGACAAGCGGCAAAGACACTGGCACCTACCAAACTGTCTCAATTGTTTCTCTGCAAACGTTCCTGCAGACGTTGTGTTTTCAAATCTGATTTTCAATTTTGAAGCCATAAATGTGGTTTTCTATAAATTTAATGCAATTGACAGGGATAAAAGACCTTGCTGTAAGTAGGTCCTATGATTGAGGTGTGCGATTATTCTAATAAATTACAAAGTAGAAAATATATTTTCCAAGTAGCTATAAAAAGTTCTGAGGAAGGGTCACTGGACCTGAAACGTTAACTCTGATTTTTTCTTCACGGATGCTGCCAGACCTGCTGGGCTTTTCCAGTAACTTCTGTTTTTGTTCAAGCTTATATTGGATGATTTTGCAAACTCTGTCCCTGGGAGCATTATCATGTAGGATTACTCCTTTCAATGTGAACACAATAAGTTACTCAAGATCTATTATTTATAACGGTGTGATAAAAACTATAAATGATATGTACATATAAATAGGGCCCATACTTTTTTTTATTCACTTGTGGGATGTGGGCATCGCTGGCTTGGCTGCATTTACTGCCTGTCTGTAGTTGCCTTTGAGAAGGTGGTGGTGAGCTTCCTGCTTCAATTGCTACAATCCACTATGTCCTGGGGAGGGAATTCCAGGATTTTGACCCAACAACAACGAAGGATTTATTTCCAGGTCAGGATGGTGAGTGGCTTAGAGGAGAACCGCACACGGTAATGTTCCCATGTATCTGCTGCCATTGTCGTTGGCTTTCTAGATGGATGTGCTTGTGGGTTTAGAAGTTGTTGTCTAGGGATCTTTGGTGAATTCTGCAGTCTATGTTGCAGATAGTACATATTACTACTATTGAGCGTTGGTGGTGGAGGTAATGGATGCTTGTGGATATGGTGCCAATCAAGTGGGCTGCTTTGCCTTGGATGGTGTCAAGATCCTTGAGTGTTGCTGGAGCTGTACCCATCTAGGCAAGTGGTGAGTATTCCATCACACTTCTGACTTGTACCTTGTCGGGTCTGGGGAGTCAGGAGTGAGTTACTCGCTGCAGCGTTCCTAACCTCTGGCCTGCTCTTGTAGCCACTGTGGTGAATCCAGTTGATTTCTGGTCAAAGGTAATTCCCAGGATGTTGATAGTGGGGAATTCAGTGATGGTAACACCACTGAATGTCATGGGTTAAATTGTCTCATACTGGAGATGGTTATTGCTTGACATTTGCATCATGTGAATGTTACTTGCCACTTGTCAGCCCAAGCCTGGATATTCTCCAGATCTTGCTGCATTTGAACATGGACCACTTGAATATCTGAGGAATCGCAAATGGTGCTGAACACTGTGTAAGCATCAGCAAACATCCCTATTTCTGACCTTATGATGGTGGGAAGGTCACTGATGGAGCACCTGAAGATGGTTGAGACATAAAGAGACCTCAAGACAACTGTTTAGCTATGGAATAGTAGATGGTTTCATGAGTTATCCTCTGGTAAAAGGATTCAACATCAGTTGATGAAGACAAAGTTACCTCTTTGCTGGAATCAAGCAACTCACCCAATTTCACTATCAGAAATCTGCTGTAGAAACTCTCATCCATGTCTTTACAACTTGCATACTCAACAATTGCACCCAAAGCTCTTCATGCCAACCTTTCATCTTCTACCCTCTGGAAATTCCAGTTCATTTAAATCTCTGCAGTTGTATTATATCCATCATCAAGCCTCCCAACATTTATCCCTTCTTTCCTCAACAGCACATTGGTACCTGTTCTTTCCATGCCTCAAATAGTGAAGGTTTTATCCTTCAGAATCTCAATATTTTTTTAATATTTATTTATATCAAACTATTATTTCATTTTCCTCCACCTGTGGCGTTTATTATTTCCCTGCTCCTCACTTGACTTTTGACTTTCACCAACCACGGAATTCCCTTCCTAAATACTCCACTTCTCTCTTCTCCTTAACAGCACTCCATAAAACCCATTTCTTTGGCCACGGTTTTAGTTAGTACTCCAACATAAAGAACTTGCATTTACATTGTACCGCTGAATGTCACAAAGTGTTCCACAACGAATGAAGTACTACTGAAGTGCAGTCATTGTTGTAGACAGCCTGGCAGCCAATTCACATACAGACAGGTCTCACAAACTGCATTGAGAAAATAACCAGATAATCTGCTTCAGAGATAGCAGGAACTGCAGATGCTGGAGAATCTGAGATAA